>NW_006400183.1:263925-302804 GCF_000299155.1 Elephantulus edwardii | reverse complement strand
ATGCTTTGGATGTTGCCAATAAATTTGAGATCATCTAAACTAAGTCCAGCTGGCTAATTCTAAATACAAATTTTTCTCACCTCCCCCCCCCCAAAAAAAAAAATCAGATACTTAAGACTTGTCCAGCCTCATTTCTGTAGCTGGAAAACTCCTAGCTATCACTCATCAGCCTGCTGAACAGTTCCTTTTTTTGAGAAATAGATACCATCCAAAAAGTTTCAGATATCCTTGTTTTTAACTGTTGTAGCTTGCTGAATCAAAGCAGCTGAATTTGATACAAGATCAATGTCATTTAACTGATCTTTCTGGGCTTGAGATACTGAACAAGCAACACCTGGTCTCACTTGAGCTCTCTGAATGTATTTTTCACCCAAGAAGTTTCAAATTTCAACCAGAGATCCACTCTCTCGAACCACAACTTTGATGGAGAAATGAGCATACACAGACCTCATCTTGTAACAAAAACCCTTGATCATGTTCTGTACGTGGCTACAGATGGCGTGAATGGTAGCCAGTTCCTTCCTGTTTCCCCACCATTTGTCAACACGAAGCCTCTTCTTTTTCTTTCTGAAGAGACTCAGCTATACATTGAAGTGATTGAAGTGCCCCCACAAGATTCCCTGAGGGCCTTTCATGATAACTGGACAGCCCTTCAGAGTAATGTCGACATTCTCTGTAAAGTCGACAGTCTGGTTGCTGAGAAAGGTCTTCGTTCTTACAGTTAAGAAGTTGCACAACAACTTCTTAAAGATTAAATGTGATAATAACTATAAAGCATTTAGCCCAGAGTTTGGCAACTTTACATTTCCATCTTTATGAACTTTATGAAAACTGAAGCCCAGAAAGAAAGAGGTAATCTGTGTAATATCAAAGGGTTAGCAATAGTGGAAAGATGGCAAACTCTGGAATCCTGCTCTAAAGCTCTTTCTCTGATTCCATATGGATTGATCTTCATGCTTGATGGGTATACAGAGGCTTAAGTATAAAAGTGGGATTTTTTGTTTCTTTTTTAAATTCATTCATTGTTGCACATTTGCCTCCCTTTCCCTCACTCCCCCTCTTCAGCTCTCACTTCAGCCCCTCTGGCAATGTGCCTCTTGTTCCATATTGTTGTCATATATATAATGCCTAATCATATATTCCTTTCAGATAGTTCCTCCCCTCATCTGTTCTAATGCTGTGTTCATTATCTATCCTCTCTTTCCCTATTCTCCTCCCAAGCCCTTATGTCAGTCCTATTTTATAACAGCGATGTTATATAGTATTTGTCCTTTTGTGACTTAGAAATTCATTCAGCATAATGTCTTCCAGGTTGTGATGTTTTATGAGTTCATTG
Organism: Elephantulus edwardii; assembly: GCF_000299155.1. Classification (NCBI taxonomy): domain Eukaryota; kingdom Metazoa; phylum Chordata; class Mammalia; order Macroscelidea; family Macroscelididae; genus Elephantulus; species Elephantulus edwardii. Next base: position 301,468 of record NW_006400183.1, on the reverse strand, counting down.
CTTTTCAATGTTGTGCATTTTTCTATTGTGTGAATGTACCATGTTTATTCTCAACCAGTGGAAAAAACAAAGGCTTGATGCTACTATGTGATTGGAACTGGAAGACTGGAACTGAAATGAGCAAAATAAGGCAATCACAAAGGGACAAATATGTGAACTCACATTAAACAAGAACAGGCAAATGTGTAAACACTAGGGGCAGGAGGAAGGAGGGAAGACAGAGTTATAACTTATAGAGTACTGAGTTTATGATGATGGAAAAATCACATTGATTAAGGATGGATGGGATTGCACAGATTAATACAATTTCTAGCTATAAATGACACAGCTATAAAGAGTTGAATTGGAAAAAGTTGTGTGATAGATAACATTTTGACAATGGAAGAAAAAGAGCAGATTCTAAGGCTTCTCATGTGCAACCAAATGAAATGATGGGGTTTAGTCTGAACATTTAAGATCACATTTTCATGAGACACCCACACTAATTAGCCTAATAACGTTTTTTAGTGCTTCTGTTCCTCATCCAAGGTCACTTGAGGTCTTAAAAAGCTTTGCAAGTTGCATTCATAGAGAATAATTAGTTTCTGTTTTCCTAGAACAACAGAAGAAGGAGAACTCAGAATTAGGAGGAGGTAATAGAATGTGTAGTTAACATAGATATACATAAACAACTACCTTCTCTGCCTCTAGGCAAGAAAACCTGGGAGGTGTCTGGAAACTATTCCTGAACATTTTGAGGTCATAGAGGAGGCTATTGAAGAATACTGTACAAAAGGGGGAAATAAATGACAGTGAGTAAGATATTAAAGGAATCTTCCTGGGGCCAAGGAATAAATGTTATGCTGTTAAACAAAAGCCAGTAGTTCAAATCTAGAGGTTGCTCTATGGGCAGTCTGCTTCTATAAAGATTTCTAGTGTTGGAAACCTGATGAGAGCAGTTCTACATTGTCCTACAAAGTAGCTCTGTGTTAGAATCAACTTGACAGCACTGTGTGATTGCTAATATACTAGGGGGTTTTAGAACAAGCCAGGGAAGTACGTAGCCTGCACTCACTGATTCTATACTTTAAGGTGTAGTTAGTTCCTAAGTAAATTAAAGAAATAAAATCTGCTCTGCTAACTGTGTAGTAAATGAATTGTGGGGGTAATAACAGAAGCACACAAATAACCTTGTTCACTTCCTTCTTTCCTTTCTTCAAACAAGTCTTGGAAGTGAGTGTAAGCCTTGTTTCTTCTTCTTTTTATATTTAAAAAAGAAAGACATTTTATAACAACAATGGTCCTATTTTCATTTGAGGGGGAAAGGGGAGCTTTTGGTATACTTACCTCACAACCTAAGGTATTTATTTTTACCTCTTAGCAGTTCACCACCCAATATAGCACATATACCCTAATCATGTTTTCATATGCAAATAGTCCCTTTTGGCAAGGTTACCAGTTGCCTTCAAGTCAATATCACCTGATGATGACCTCACAAATGTCAGAATAGAACTGTCTCCAAAGGAGTCTTGTTTTGTTTTATTTTGTTTTCCAAAGGAGTTTTTGATGACTGATTTTTTTCCAGAAGTAGGTCATGGGACTTCTCTTTCTTTTTTTTTTTTTTTAAATTGAGATTTTAATGTAACTTTATAGAGAACTTGGATTTCCATTCATTCATTGTTGCACATTTTCTTCCCTGTCCTGCTCATTCGCTTTTTTCTTTGGAGGGGAAAAAAATCCTTTCAATTTTATACAGTAACCGCTCCCCCCGCCCCCAACCCCGTCCACTTTACTATGCAGCTCTTATTTTTGTCATGCCAATAATACCTAATCATATATTCCTTTCATACAGTTTTCTTCCTCGTCTGTTTCAGTGCCGGATACATTGTTTATCCCCTCTTTTCTTTTTTCTTTCTTTCTTTTTTTTTTTTTAATTTTATTTTATTATTTTTGTGTGCTTGTACCATCAAATCAGATCTGACTGGTACAGGAGGAGATTGCCCCTCCTTCCCCGGCAGAGCATCTGGTGGATTCGTCTTTCTTTTTAAATGTCAAATGCCCTTTACTGGGCCCCAGGGCCTTCAATGTTGTCCTCACCTATCCTGGGAATCCCCTTGCTGGCACCTCCAGCTGCACAGGAAGTGGGGTGGGTCAAGAGAGTACATGTGGAACTGTTCATTCTTCTACTCTGGAGGGTCCTGGATGATGCTGAGGCCACAGCTGCTTTCATCTCCCCTTCTACTTGTCCCAACCAGCAACTAGACCTCCTAAGGGGAGGAGGCCTAGGTCTTTGGCACAGGACTCTGGGCTTCAAAATAGCCATCTGCCCCTTCTTTGCTTAGCAAGGGACAAAGAGCAAAACTCTCTCAGAGCCCGTGGTGAGGTAAGAAGGCCAGCAGCCCATCTGGAAAAGAGCTGAAGGGACCCTCAGGGTTCGGGGCTCAATGAGGACAATGGGTGGCTGAAGTAGCGAGGTCATTTAGTTGAGGCAGGAGAGGAGATCGGATGGCTATTTGAGTCAGGCAGCTGGCCCACCACGCCCCAGCCATGAATCACCAGTCTCGCTCTGCTGGTTCTCAGTAGGGGAGGCCTCCGAGCCTGAAGACATCAGCTGGGGTGGGTAGCACCTGGCCAGGCCCCACTTTGAGGCCCTGCATGTCCCGGACCACAGCGGTGCTGAGTGTGTACTCTGACAAGCTCATGCCCTTGGTCTTGGCCAGAGCCCACATGGAGCGGTTGAAGTGGGTGGAGCCGGTGAAGTAAAGCAGGTCGCAGGCGAACTCACTGAAGGACATGACCATGATGTCCAGCCGCCGGTGCCTCCGGCCAGGCCCTGAAAGCTGGCACACACCAAGGTACTTCTGCTGCTGGCCATTATCCTCATGGCTCACCACGTCATCTGTTAGGAACCCTTGTTGCTGGAGACTGTCAAGAAGCTGATTGAAGATACCTCAGTGGGAGCAGCCATCTGGGTGAGTGACCAGCACATCCACATCACCACAGGAGGCCTTCCCCCACTGAAATGAGCAGCATGCTACACACAGCAGCCCAGGGTTGAGGGCTGGGACTGATTCTCTGTTTGCTGGATCTCTGTAGCCTCCTCCCTGGGTATGTGTTCCAGGAAGTCATCATAATACTTCAGGCCAATGGCCTGTTGAGTAGTCAGGGAAACTTGGCTGCAGATGTCTTCCAGGCTTCGGAAACCCTAATGGTACACATCTGGGCAGTCTTGGTTCAAACAACCCTGATGCTGGAGAAAAGCTTTAACACAGACACACTCTCACTGATATGGTCCACTTTCTGCAGATGCCCACTTTCCAGGATCTCTACAACCTTCTCAGCCATTCGCTTCCCAATCCCAGGTATACTGCAGGCTTCCTGGTAAGAAGTGACAGGCTTGTGGAAGCTCTTGAGGGCATTGATGGCCTTGGCATAGCCCAGGGCCCTCCACTTGTCTCCTTGAACACTGTAGGCTTCAGCCAGCACTTCCAGCTTCTCTGTGATGTGGGGATTGTTGTTGGTTGCTTTCTGGCTTGAAGGCTGTGCACAGCCCCACTTATCCAGGGTCTCAAGGGCAGGGCTAGGCTCAACATCTTCCTAAAGGTGGGCGGGATAGTGGCCATGTGTCAGGCATTCCAAATCAGCTGTACTAACGTGGGTCTCTTCTCCATCACTGGTCTCATCATCAGAGTCGAACTTGAGCTGGGTTTGAGTGCTTGGTGCTTTTTCTGCCTTTCGGAAAGTAGATACAGGTCCGGCAGCAGGAAGGGGATGAGAGAAGGGTGTTCTGAGAACAGCTGCATGGGGATCAAGAGGAGCAGAAGAGTCTTGGCTGACCTTACTTGGTTCTTGATTGTTCTTGATTCTTACTTGTTCTTGGTCCAGGTACTTGTCAGGGATGAATATGCTGAATCCTGCTGTGTCCACCAACCTTCTCTTCTGAAGGCACAAGCTCAGCCAGACAGACTTCACCAGTTGGGCACCTGGAGGCAGCTGGGGCAGTTTAAGGTCTCGAGAAGGAGAGCCCACTCACAGTCCATGCCTTAGTCCACAAAATGTGATTGACCCTGTGGCCTGGGCAGGGCATATCTGGCCACCATGCTGGTCAATTTGCTTCTCAAAGAGTTCAGCCCGGGCTCGCCCAATGCCAGTGGGTACAATATGGGCCCGAAGGGTACTCAGCCACTCTCCTGCTTCTTCTCCATCTTCCTACTTGGGAATTTTTGCAAGTACTTTTGATGACAAGTTGGCATGAATTTTCTTGGCATCCTTGAAATACTATTGGCTTACTTATTTTTATTGGTTCACTTTTGACTTTTGGGCAAGTAAGCATCAATCAAAGTTTATTTGAATTGCTGATTTAATTCTGGTGGCTATCCAGACAACTAATCTTTGATATCTTAATTCTACTGCTGTCATAACTATATTTATCAACCACCAGTTATCTGTGCATTTGAACACTATACCTTTTATATCTTCTACCAAAAATGTTTAGAAGTTTATGGTATTTTCATTCAGATCAGAAAAACATATCTGGTAGGTTAATATCAACTAGTCTTTGGAGGCATAACTTAGCCTTTCATGTAGAATTGACTGATAAAGGTAAAACACTGAGACTCAGCAAGTTTTCTGGTTCATGAGAAGAACATCAGCTGTTGGGTGGGTACATGTCCCTTGGACTTGAAAGTTCTTTGTAGGAAATTCTCTTAGATCTCACCTTATGCATCTGTTTGCATCCTTTTTGGCTATAATAAATCTGTAGTCAAAAGTATGATATATTCATCGTGAATTCTGTGGATCATCCCAATGTAAGACTCAGCAAATCAAATGAATAAGCATGCTATACAGACTCTTGAGTTTATGACTAGCATTATAAAAAGGATAAAAGGAAACTAGCCCTGACAGCAATTCTCATTTTATTTATACCCTTCTTACCATAGTCCCTCCAACACACACACACACACACACACACACACACACACACACACACGTGTCTGTTGTTGTTAGATGCTGTGGAGTTGTGAATGACTCATAGCAACCCTATAAATGAAAGGCTGAGCCTTTCATTCATAGAGTTTCCAGAGGCAAGCCATTTCAGAAGTGGATGCCACTCTTGCTTTCAAGCTTGTTTTAATCAGGAAGCTCCAGCAGACACTGTCCACCATGGGTAACCATTACTACATTTGGCACACCAGTGTCACAGTGTTCAGCATCACAGCAAGCATGAGCTACCTCTGTACAGCAATGCACAGAGCAGTGCTATACCACTTAGAAGAAAGTATGACAAAAAACAATTTGAACTAGGCCTGAGGGCCGCAGATTAAAATCACCCACCTTGGTCTTGGTAACATAACTTTCTGCCCACTAGGCCAATGTAGCTCTCTCTATGTCATCATTGTTATTGTCATTGTTATTGTTGTTAGGTGCTGTTGAGTCCTGGATGACTCATAGCAACCCTATGAACAAAAGGCCTGACCATTGTTCATAGAGTTTCTGGAGGCAAGTCATTTCGGAAGCAGATGCCACTCCTGCTTCCAAGCTTGTTTAAATTGGGAAGCTCCACTAAAACACTGTCCAGCATAGGTAACCATTATCACATTTGGCACATTAGTGCCACACACACTTATACACATTAAATTAATTTGAGGCAAATCCAGAACATTTTATTACTTCCTTTGAAAGTCAAGCTTTTCCCTGAAATGTCACTGAAGTGGAGTAAAGGATGCTCAAGATTAAGATCTGATCTTAGGGTATATTCCTAGCAGTGTAATAGCTGGGTCATATTAATTTCTCTGTTCAGCTTTTTGATTAACTGTCAAACTGCTTTCCAGAGTTGCTGTACCATTTTGCAATCCCACCAACAGTGCATAAGAATTGCAATCTCTTTTTATCCTCTCCAACACTTATTGATTATTGTTGTATTAAACTTTGCCAGTGCTAATAGGGTGAGATGGTATTTAATTGTGATTTTTATTTGCATCTCTCTCGTTGCCAGTGATTATAAGCATTTTTTTTCATGTTCCTGCTTGCCATCCAACTGTCTTCCTCTGGCAAAAATATTTCTATATCTTCTGCCCATTTTGTAATTGAGTTGTCAGACTTTTTCTTGTGGAGGACTTTCAGGATTCTCTAACTTTTGTTATGAGACCCTTGTCTGAGAGGGCATTGCCAAATGTTTCTTCTCAGTCAGGGTTTTTTGCACCCTAATGGAAAAAGGTTCTAATGCACATAAGTCACAGAGTTTTGTGGGTAGATGGGGTGAAGGAATTAGGAAAGTGGGGAACTAAAAAGACAGGGTGGTAAGGGGCATAGATAAATGATTGGTTTTATAAAACACAGTGTATGGGAATGATCATTGTTGTGGTGTACCATCAAGTTAGAACTGGCTCATAGCTGACCCTCCAGTGGAGTTTCAGAGGCAGTTAATTGCAGGGGAGGAGATTGCCAATCCTTTGCCCATAGAGCAGCTGGTGGATTCAAACTACGTTCCTTTAGGATTGTTTCTTACCACTAGGCCACCAGAGCTCCTAATGATTATGGGGAAAAACACAATATAAATGACAGAATGTGTGAAACATTATGATACAATAGGAATTCTGTATGCAAACAAAAACAAATAAATTGAGCTCTAGGGGTTTTTGGGTTTTTTTTATGTTCAAGTTCCCCCCTCCCTTTTTTTTAGGAAGTATAAACAGCAGAACTGGACAGGCATGATAAGAGCAAGGCCCCAGTCCTCTTGACTGAGCTCTTCCCAGACCCATATCTTTTCCCCGTTGCCCTCCCTGTTTCATTTTATTTTTTTAAAATCTAGTCTTGATCCTTCTCATAAATTACTCGGTCTAAGAGGAGGGTGGGAATGGGATGAAGGGCATGTGGGTAAGCTGCCTCAGTCTATAATTTGTTGTTTAAATCTGATTCTTGTTACAAAATTAATAGAAACTGGGTTTTTTTTTTTGAGGGGGGAAAGTTGTGGATTTGTCTTTCCCGGGTCTTGTGACTGCTGCTATTGTTGTTAGGATTGACTCCAACTCATAGCAAGCCCATGTACGACAGAATGAAGCCCTGTCCAATCCTGTGCCATTCTCACTGTCTCTGCCGTGCTAAGCTTATTGTTATAGTCATATTGTTGAGTCTTCCTCTCCTTTATTGGTATTCTGATTGGTTGTTGTTGTTGTTATGTGCCATCAAGTCACTTGCGACTCATAGTGACCTATGTGCAATAGCCCCCAAATTTGCTCTATCCTGTGCCAACCTTTCTTCTGTCTCTGATACACCCACCTTTATTACCCCAATCACTGAATCAATCCATCACGCTGTCCCTCCACCCTTCCAAGTATGATGTCCCTCTCCAAGGAGTGGTCCCTCCTTGCAACATGTCCCAAGTATGTCAGGAGGAGCTTCAGAATCCTTGCCTCCAAGGGGCAGCCTGTTTTCACCCTTTTCTAGGACGAACCTGTATGTTCTGACAGTTCATGGTATATTCAACACTCTTCTCCAGTACCACAGCTCAAAGGCATCAATTATCGTTCTATCATCTCTAGTCATTGTCCTGCTCTCTGACACAGTAAGCAATTGTGAAGACTATGGCCTGGTATTGTGATTAGAATGAGAAAATCTCATCACTTCGCTAAATATCAGATTATCATGTTTACAGTTAAAGGTCTGGTAAACATAGTTTATAAGAAACATTTGAACCCAAAATGAGTAAGTTGTCTTGATTCTGGCTCTTGTTTCCCAAAAATCTAAGGGTAATAATTGGTCACATCACTTCCAAAAGTGTTAAGAATCTCTCACAATCTGAAGAAAGAATGAAAAATTTGACAAATTTGATGGGACTTGGATAATATTTCTGATCCAACTCTATTTTTTTTTCAAATTAGATCAATTGAAGTTAATAAGGGAGCAGTATTTTCCCAATGTCTCACAGTTATCTTGAATTGTTGGTGTTGGCTCTCCAAGTTTGTTTGTTGGCTAGATGAGGTATGTATATTCTTTCCCTAAATCAGAGTCACATACTACAGACTATTTCTAGGAGGGAAGTATCTGGTCTTGAGACCTATGGTTTACTCAGATTCCTGTAGTTGTGCCCAGACATTGAATTCTCACACCCACACCCTCCTCCACTCCATTAACGTAAGAGTAATAAACAAGAACACTGCCTGGAGGGGTACACATCCTTCATCTCACCGCCTCCCTACCCCAACCTCCAAGAAGCAGGCTTCTTCCTGGAGCAAACTCAGCGAGGAGAGCTTTGCATTCATGACAGAGTTGTCACAAAGTCAATTTTTAGGAGGCATAGTGAAGGTTTAAATCCAAAGCCACTATCAGCCTAGACCGTGAGTGAGCTCCAAACTTTATCTTGTTTGGGGAGAAGTGCAGAACAGAAGGCTAAGAACACATGTTGTTATTTTTACCTGCCATCAAGTCATTTGTGACTCATAGTGACATACAACATACAACAGCACTGAACCCTGCTCTAATCTTGAGCCAACTTTGCTGTCTCTGACATAACTACCCCCATTACCCCAGCCACTGAAACAATCCATCTCATCGAGGGTCTTCCTCTCCTGCACTGTCCTTCCACCCTCCCAAGCATGATGTCACACTCCAAAGACTGGTCCCTCCTTGCAACAGATGGTGCTTCAAAATCTTTGCCTTCAAGGAACAGCCTGGTTTCACCCTCTCCAATACAAACCTATTTGTTCCCCTAGCAGTCCATGGTATAGTTAATACTCTTCTCCAGCACCACAGCTCAAAGGCATCAATCCTCCTTTTATCATCCCTAGTCATTGTTCAGCTTTCTGGTGCATAGCAAGCAATTGCGAAGGCCATGGCCTGGATCAGGCACACCTTAATCTCCAGACTGACATCATTGCACTTCTGTACTCTGGAGAGGTCCCTGACAGCAGACTTTCCCAATGCAATTTGTCGTTTGATTTCCTGACTGTTAGTATCAAGAGTGTTGATTGTGGAGCCAAGTAAGTTGAAGGTGCTAACAATCTCAATCTCTTCACCATCTGTCTTGATATTGTCAATCAGCCCAGAGATAAGAATCTTTGTTTTCTTGATGTTGCATTTCAATCCATATTGAAGAGTGCAGTTCTTCATTATATGCAGCAAATGCTTCAGATCCTCCTTAGTTTCAGCAAGCAAGATTGTATCATCTGCATAATTCAGGTTGTTGATGAATCTTCCTTCAGTCCTGGTGACATGTTCCTCCTCATAGAACTCAGCCTCCTGGATGATCTGTCCTGCATATAGATTTAAAAGGTATGGAGATAGGATGCATCCCTGGGTACTCCTGCCCAGATTTTGATCCATGCAGTGTTTCTTTGCTCTGTTCTGATGACTGTCTCCTGGTCCAAATACAGGTTTCACATGAGTGCAATCAGGTATTCTGGGATTTCCATTCTTTTCAGAGTTGGCCACAGTTTGTTGTGATCCAGTTAAATGCCTTTGCAAAATCAATGAAACAGATACATTCCTCTGGTACTCTCTGCTTTCAGCTAAGATCCATCTAACATTAGCTATAATATCCCTAGTGCCACAGCCTCTTTTTAACTTAGTCTGTACATCGGACACTTCTCTGTTGTGCTGTTCCAGTCATTTTGGATAATTTTCAGCAGGATCCTGCTTGCATATGATATTAATGTTATTGTTTGATAATTTCCACACTCTATCAAGTCACCTTTTTTTTTAATGTTAACAAATATGGATCTCTTCCAGGTAGCTGTCCTCCAGGTGTCTTGGCACAATTTAGTGGGCATGTCCAGAACAGTTTCTGTTTGTTAAAATATGTCAATTGGTCTGTCATCAATTACTGGAGGCTTGTTTTTTGCCTTCAAAAGCAGCTTGAACTTCTTCCTTCATCACCATTGCCTCTTGAACCGTTTCTGTGTCAGCCAATTCTTTTTTGGTACAGTGACTGGGTACTCCTTCCATCCTTTTTTAATGCTTCCTGGATCATTTCATATTCTGCCCATAGAATCCTTAAGTACTGGCACTCGGGAATTGAATTTGTTCTTCAGTTCCTTCTGCTTAGGAAATGCCACCTGAGTTAAGCCCTTATGATTTCCTGATTCCTGCTTTTTGCACATTTCATTTCCTGCATTGCCCTTGGAATTTCTTATTCATCTCCTTAACTTTTTTAATTTCTTCCCTTTGCTTTGTTTTCTCAGTGTTCTAGTGCAATATTTATAATCTCTTCTGGCATCAATCTTGATCTTTTCTTCCTCTTCTGTCTGTCTTTTTTCTTTTTGTCCTTTTGCATTCTTCCCAGATGATATTCTTGATATACTGTCACAGCTCATCTGATCTTCGCTCATTAGTTTTGAAGACCTCAAAGATGTTCCTGACATGGTTTAAATACAAAAGGACAGTGGTCTCTTGAGAATGTTCTTCCATTTCAAGACATATTTATTAAAAGAAATTGATGAAATCTAGAGATTGGTGACAAAATTGGATTTTAAATGAAAACTCAAGTTCATAACACAGGTTGATACTATGTTTTTCCTTTTGTGGGTGTTATTTAAATTTATTATTCAGTAATAATTTCAGTAAAAATTTACAGAGGCTTTGGATTTCCATTCATTCATTGTTGTACTTTTCTCCCCTCCCAACCCTTCCCTCTAGTACACTATCCTCTTGGAAAAGTAAAAGACAAATTCTTTCATTGTTTTTACAAACCCCCTGCCCCAAGTCCACTCCACCATGTAGCCTTTGCTTTAGACTCTTGTTATGACAAAAATACCTAATCGCATATCCCTTTTAAAGTTTTCTCCCTCATCTGTTTCAATGCAGTATACATTATTGAACCCATCTTTCTCAGTCTCCCCCACCCCCCGCACCCTGAGGTCAGTCCTGTTTTACAACAGTGGCACCATGCAGTATTTGTCCTTTTGTGACTGAGATACTTCACTCAGCATAATATCCTCCAGAGTCAACCATTTTGAATAATATTGCATGCGTTCCTTGTTTTTCAATGCAGCATAGTATTCCATTGTGTTAATATACCAAAGCTTCTCTATCCATTCTTTTGTTGATGGGCACTTAGGTTGTTTCCAATTCCTTGCTATTGTGAACAAAGCTGCAATAAATATGGGTGTGCATATATCTGCTTGGATGTCAGTTATGGTCTCTTTGGGATATATTCCCAGTAGTGGAATTGCTGGGTCAAATCGTTTCTCTATTTGCAACTTTTTGAGAAAGCACCATACTGCCTTCTACAGTGGCTGCACCATTTTACACTCCCACCAACAGTGAATAAGGGTTCCAGTTTCTCCACAACCTCAGCATTGATTGTTTGCTGTTCTGTTAAATTTTGCTATTCTGACTGGGGTGAGATGATATCTCATAGTTGTTTTAATTTGCATCTCTCTTAGAGCTAGGGATTTTGAACATTTCTTCATGTGTTTGTTGGCCATCTGAATGTCTTCTATGGTGAAGTGTCTGTTCATACCCTGTGCCCATTTTTCTATTGGATTATTTACCTTTATCTTGTTGTGATACTCAAGTATTTCATAAATTCTGGATATAAGTCCCTTACCTGATATGTCATTACCAAATACTTTTTCCCAGTCAGTGGCTTCCCTTTTTACCCTGTTGTAGAAGTTTTTGGATGTGCATAGGGATTTGATTCTTAGAAAATCCCATTCATCTATTTTATCTTCTCCTGTTTGTAGATAGATTGATATTATTTATGAGCCTTTAATCAAATTCCTTCTCTTTTGAACTTCACTTTTGCATCTGCAAATCTGAGCAAATAATATCTAATGCAAAAAGTGCTGAATTAACCCATGGATTGCTAAAACAACCAACATGTCTTGGGAAAAAGTGCAACCATGGTGCTCCTTGGAGGCAAAGATGATGAAGCTTTATTTCACACATTTTGGACAAGTTGTAGGAGAGGCTATTCACTGAAAAGGGGCATCATGCTTAGAAAAGTGGAGGGTTAGCAAAGGAGAAGAAGACCCTCAACGAGATCAATTGATATAGTGTCTTCAGCAATGGACTCAAATGTGTCAAGGATGATAAGGATGGCACAGGACAGGACAGAGTACAGATCTATTGTTCACAGGGTTTCTATGAATTGACTTGATAGCACTTAATAACAACAACCTCTGTGAGTGACTTTTCTCACGCACACATTGCTGACAAGTCAGAAGTGACTCATGGCTGACCCTCCAGCAGGTTTACAAAGCTTCAAATTGCACAGGGCAAGATTGCCCATCTTTTGTCCTGTGAAGCTATAGGTGGACTCAAAACACAAGAAAGCCTTGATCTGTGGGTTAGCAGTGCAACTCCCCATGAACTATGCCACCAGAGCTCTCTTTTAATTGTCTTATGATAAGGAACAGTGAAGGAGGTTTTTGAACTGTAAATTCTATACAAACAATAAGGATGTTGAAATGATGGGTTTGAGAGTGGAACTATTGCTTCACACAAATAAAAATAATTCTGGAACATTGAAGGGATACAATATATTAATGAAGATTCTTTAATTCAGGGAAAACACTCAAGTTAAAAAAAAAGGATAGATGAAAGTCTCTAAGTTTGAACTGGAGCCTTGCAGAAGCTATGGTTTAAATTTGGCATGTAGAGGTAGACTGCATCTCAGCAAGAATTGTACCTATTTTCTTTATAGTAAAATGAAGTGGAAGTAACAAAACATTTTTACATTTAATTTCAGGTTGTTTTTATTGTTGTTAGGTATTGCTGACTACAGCTAATAACAACCCTATGAGCCACGGATCTGAACCTTGCCCAGGCCTGCATTATCCTCACAATTAAGAGTCTAGGATAAGAAATCGGAAAGGCTTCTAATCTCTGAACTGCCACTCACTTAGCTGTGCAATGTTGGGCAAGAAATTTATCTACATCTTTCCTCAAAAATTGAAATACCATTAAGAAAAAGGGCAGTGATTTAGATGCATACAAAATTTGTATACATTGTGTTTCACACTTTCTTTCATTTACTTTGTGTTTCATACAATCATTCCCATGCATTATGTTTTATGAATTTAATTCCCATTGAATTATGCCCACCATTATCCTTTTCTTTCTTTTATCCTTTAATTAGTTTTATGAAATTCATTTTCTTTTTCTCCTAGTTTTAGACCTATGAAAACCAGAGGCACAGAGAGATGCTTTGACCTAAGTCACTTGGGATGGTTTGGACAGGTTAAAAAATGGAATTTACATTATCCTTGATGCTTGATATTTTAAGCTTTATGTTTCTTTGAACTATGATAGAAGAGAGGAGGGCAGGAGATTTAATATCTGTGGGTAAGGAGATGCCATAAAGTAAAAAATCTGCATGATTGACCTAAAAGGTTTTAGAGCTTTGGAGCTAGATTAAATGTCATTGTTTTGAGCTTCTCCTCCTAGACTAGAGGCCCCTAACAGGTATCAGAAGTCTGGGATAACATAAACTGTTTTCCAAGAGAGATCATGAATACCAGCCTACACTAGCGGCAAAACTTAAACCCTCCCAGACTTCAGGTCTAGGAAGTGGGGGCAACTTTTTATGTGATTCTTGAAGAGGCAGGGCCAATTAAGATAACTGATTAGAAGGGGGTTTAGAACTGGACAGAAAGAATTTATCATTTCAATAATGGAGGAAGCTCAGGAAATCTGGTCTGACATTACAAAACATACTGGAGGAGAAAGAAGAGTGGAAGAAGAATGATAAAGGAAAAAAGACTCAAGTCTCTTTACTAATTCCAGTAATTTTTTTTCAATATATCTTTGGTGTTTATTTCACCAGAACCTAATTATGTTTTCATGCAATGCCTAAGCATTAGGAATAGCTTCTGGCTGTTTTGTACAATGAGTAGCAAATGTTGACAATTTGAACCCACCCAGTGAGGCAAGGATTGCAGACCTGGAAACACTATGGAACAGTTCTACTCTGGCAAATGTGGGCCACCATAGCTCCCCGCCTTGCTCTAATAATTTTGCCTTCTAACACAATAAAGGTTTTCAACTTTCTAGTCTATAATACACATTGCTTAGTTAATTGCTCTTTCTGAGAGTAGGAAAATTCAAGTGGATTAAATAAAGATAAAAGTAAAAGAAGTATAGTAAGCAAGAATTCTTGTGTGCCTGCTGATGATAAAGTGTTACAAATCTAAGGGCTTCAAATCAATCTTTTGCAACTTAGTCCTAATGGAAGACAAAATAAATACTTAATATTTTAAACTTCAAGCAGCTATAACCTGATAACAACAACTCATTGCCATTGAGCTGGAACCAACTCACAACTCACCCTCCAGCAGGTTTTTAGAGGCAGTTAATCCCATGGGAGGAAATTGCTCATTTTTCTCCCTCAGAGGAGCTAATGGATTACAAAAATAATTGCCTTTGGGTTGGCAGCAGAACTCTTTACCCAAAAAATGCATAAAAACATAATAAATATGTTCATTGGGAGAGGCTTGATGGAGCCTCTGGTGGTTTTGTGGTAAGAAATTGTTCTGCCAATGCAAAGGTATATGGTTAAAATCCACCAATTGCTCCATGGAAGAAAGATGACAAGTCTACTCCCATGTGGTTTGTTGCCTCTGAAAACCCACTGGAGAGTCAGCCATTATCAATTTTGACTCACTTACTCAACAACAACATGAGAGAGGGGAAGAAGAGTGGTGTTTGGAATTAAAGAATAAGAATGGTCATGAACTGAGGAGTATGGTTCATTCAAATCTCATCACTTGTTGTTGTTGGGTGCTGTCAAATCAAGTATGACTCATAATGACCCTATGAACAACAGATCTGATCTTGTACCATCCTCATCATCTCTGACCCTCTTGAGCCGATTGCTGCAGTCACTGTGTTAACTCATCTACTTGAAGATCTTCTCTCTTGTTGACCTTCCACCTTTCCAAGTATAATGTTCCTCCCCAAGGAATAGCCTTTTCTAAGGCCAATGAATGTGAGACAAGAGCTGTACCTTCTCCAAGACATATCTGTATGTTCTTTTAGCAGTTCATGGGATAGCCAGTACTCTTCTCTAACACCATAGATCAAAGGCTTCAATCTGGCTATCATCTTTATTCCTTGTTCAATTTTCAGATACATGGAAACTGATGGGAAACATGACCTGAATCAGGCACACCATTGTCTCCAAACTGACATCATCATTTGTCTGTAATTTGACATACAAAAAATAAACCTGGACAGTAGACAAAGACAAAGGTTTTACTTGACCTCCCATGACGTTAATAGAGATTAGCAACGCTATTTGGGTTAAAAATTCAGCAATTCCTTGGACTCCAAATCTGCACTCATTAACTCATCTATTGCCAAATTTTATCTTTTGACTCTTGAGCAGTTCCAAAAAAAATAAGGAAAGATGTATCCTTTCACTATACCTATTTAATCAGTATGCTGAATAAATAATGTAAGAAATTGGACTAAATGAGGAAGACTGTGATGTCAAGTTTGAAGGAAGATTCATTAACAACCTATGATATGCAGATAACACAATCTTACTTAGATTGGACAGTATCTGGTTCTGTTATACACAGGGTCACTATGAGCAGATGTTGGAAATTGCTGCTAAATGAATGTGGTTTCTGATGTCTGTTAACAAATGAAACCTCTTTATTCTTAAAGGAAATGTTTGTCTTATTTCCATTATTCTACTTAAGCCCTAGGTCTTGTAGGAAATTAAGGAGAGTGCTTACTAAATTATCACCAGGATATAGTATATACAATGAAACCTGAGTGTGAGAGATGAACTTAAATGGAGCATGGAAGGTGGAGGGTGGTGGTGGTGATGGTGATAGTGGTGTGGTGATATGTGCTTTATTTTTAGAGATTTTGCAAGTTTTCTACCTTCAATAGGATGAGTGCTTGTGGCCTTCTTATTACTTAAAATAGCTCCAAACCAACAATCCTTCATTGCATTTGAGTCAGAATCAACGCAGATCAATCCTCCAGTAGATTTTCAGAGGCTGTATATTGCACAGGAAGAAATTGCTCATCTTGATCCTTTGGAGATGCCGAAGGGTTCAAATCACTTGACTTTGTATTGGCAGTGCAACTCCTTACCCTCAGGCCACCAGAGCTTCCTATGAATTGTTGTTGTTATGTGCCATCGAATTGCCTGCAACTCATAGCAACCCTATGTAACAGCTCTGGACTCTGTTCTACCCTGAGCCAATCTCACTGTGTCCGACACATCTATCTCGATTACCTCAGTCAGTGAGTCCATCCATTTCATCCAGGGTCTTCTCCTGTGTTGTCCCTTCATTCTTCCAAGCATGATGTCCTTCTCCAAGGACTGGTCCCTCCTGGCAACATGCCCAAAATATGTGAGGGGGAACTTCAAAATCCTTGCCTCCAATGTTTAGTAAGGGAGCAAGCAATAAATGTCAGAGAGAATGTAGAGAGGTAAAAACTCATACACTGTTTGTGGGATTGTAAAATGGTGCAACCACTCTGGAAGAGTTTGACATTTCCTCAAAAAGTTGAAAATAGAAACTCTATATGACCCAGCTATTCCACTCCTAGGAATATACCCCAGGGAAATTAGAACTGAGGTACAAACTGAGATTTGTACATCAATGTTCATAGCCGCATTATTCACCATCAAAAGAACATGGAACAGCCCAAATGTCCAACCACACCGGATGAATTGATAAATTGCGGTACATTCATACAATGGAATACTATTCAGTACTCAGGAGCAATGATTTAAAAAAATACTACATAACTTGGGAAGAGGTTGGAGAACATTATGTGAGCATTATACTGAGTGAACTAACACAGTCTCATAAGAACAAATATTGCATAAGGCCATTGTAAAAATACAAGGATAGCTAATAAAACATATATGGGAACTCAAGGAGGAAAGGCTGAGGATGGGTAGAGGTGGAACCACAGGGTTGCACAATTTGGTGGGACCTGGAAAGGGTGGAAGGAAATGGAAATGGTCTGAGCAAAAAGGCAGGGTAATGATGGGCAAGGTCCAATGATGATAAATTTTATAAAATGTAATGCATGAAAATGATTACATGAAACACAACGTGAATGAATAGTGAAACACAATGTATATATACTTTGCAAGCAAACCAATTAAATGAAATTCTAAAAAAAAAAATTATTTTTAAAAAATTCTTGCTTCCAGAGAGCAACTTGATTTCACTCACCTTCTCCAGGACAGATCTGTTTGTTCTCTTTGAAGTCCATGATAGGTTTAATAATCTTCTCCAGCACCACAACTCAAAGACATCAATTCTTCTGTTATCTTTAGTCATTATACAGCTTTCTGACGCATAACAAGTAATTGCAAAGACCATGGCCTGGATCAGGTGCACCTTAGTCTCTAGATTAGCATCTTTGCACTTCAGCACTCTGGAGAGGTCTCCTACAGCAGACTTGCTAATCCAATTTGCCTTTTGATTTCCTGACTGCTGGATCCAAGAGTGTTGATTGGGGAGCCAAGCAAGCTGAAGCTGTTAACAATCTCAATCTCTTCTCCATATCATAGTGCTGCCAATTGGTCCAGTGGTGACAAACTTTGTTTTCTTGATATTGAGCTTCAATCCATTTGAAGAGTACAGTCCTTGACTTTCTGCAGCAAATGTCTCAGGCCCTCCTCAGTTTCAGCAGGCAAGGTTGTGTCATCTGCGTATCAGACATTGTTTTTGTCTCTTCCTCCAATCCTGATGATGCATTCCTCCTCATAATGACCAGCCTCCCCAAATGATCTGTTCTTCATACAGATTTAAAAAGTATGGAGACAGGACACATCTCTGACACACTCCTTTGCTAATTTTGAACCATGCAATGTTTCCTTGCTCTGTTCTAATGACTGCCTCCAGGTCCAAGTATAGACTTTGCATGAGCACAATCAGGTGTTCTGGGATTCCCATTCTTCTCAAGGTTAGCCACAATTTGTTATGATCCACACAGTCAAATTTATTTGCATAGTCAATGAAACAGAGCTAGACATTCCTTTGGTACTCTGCTTTGGGTCAAGATACACCTGACATTGGCTATGATGTTCCTAGTCCCACGGCCTCTTCTAAACCCAGCATATATTTCTGGTAGTTCTTTGCTGATGTACTGTTCTAGTCATTTTTGGATAATCTTCAGCAAGAATTTACTTGCATGTGATATTAGCGATATTGTTCAATAATTTCTACACTCTGTCAGGTCACTCTTTTTGAAATGGGAATAAATATGGATCTCTTCCAGTCAGTTGGCCAGGTAGCTGTCCTCTAGACATTTTTGGCACAACTTGGTGAGCTCATCCAGGGCAGCATCTATTTGTTGTAATACATTAATAGGGATTTCACCAGTTTCTGGAGCCTTGTTTTTTGGCCAACTCCTTCAGAGAAGCTTGAACTTCCTCCTTCATCACCGTAGGCTCTTGGTCTTGCTGTTTCATGAATTTTTTTTGTGTTAGCCAATTGTTTTTGGTAGTGTCTCTGTGTACTCCTTCCATCTTCTTTTGATGCATCCAATATTATTCAATATTCTGCCCAAAATTTCTAGGTATTGCAACTCAAGACTTGAATTTGTTCTTTAGGTCCTTCAGTTTAAGAAATGCTGAGCGAGTTCAGCCCTTTGATTCATTGAATCCAGCTCTTGCCACATTTTGTTATAACACTTTGCTTTGTTTTGCCAAGCTGCCCTTTGAAATCTTCTGTTCAGCTCCTTAACTTCCTGATTTCTTTCCTTTGCTTGAGCTTCTTGCCATTCTAGTGCAATATTCTGAATCTCTTCTGACATTCATCCTTGTCTTTTCTTCCTCCTCTATCTTTGTAATGTCTTTTGCATTGGCCATGGCTGATTTTCTTGATATCGTCCCATCGTTCATGTGGTCTTCATTCACTAGTGTCCAAGACCTCAAAATTCTTCTTGAGATGGATATTAAATTCATGTGGGATAGACTTAAGGTCAAATTTCAGTTCTTGTGGATGGGATTTTATTTTCTTTAGCTTCAGTTTGAACTTGCTTATAAGTAGTTGATGGTATGTTCCACAATCAGCACTTGGTCTAGTTTTCACAGCTGATATTGAGCTTCTCCAATGAGTCTTCCCACAAATGTAATCAATATGATTACATCTGACCATTGGTGAGGTCCATGTGTATAGCTGCCATTTGTGTTTATTATAAAATTATTGGCAATGAATAAATCATTGATTGTACAAAATTCTATCATTCTCTCTTCAGTCTCATTTTTGTCACCAAGACCATTTTTTTCCCAATGACTGATCCTTTTTTCTTGTTCCTAATTTTTACATTCCAGTCCCCCATTATTATTAATGCATCTTAGTTATGCATTCAATTTCCATGTATATGTGCCCTATTGCTTATCACCTTCCTATTGCTCTCTATTAAGACTCCAACCTCATTTAAGTGTGAGTTTTCTGACTCTGCCTTACACCTTACATTGTTACACCTTGCACTATACATTGTTGGTGGGTTTGTAAAATGGTACAACCCTTCTGGAAGGCAGTGTAGTGATTCCTCAAAAAGCTGAACATAGAAATTCCATATGGCCCAGCTATTCCACTACTTGGAATATACCCTGAGAAAATGAGAACTGAGGCAGAAACGGATACTTGTACACCAATGTTCATAGTAACATTATTCACCATTGCAACAACAAGGAAACAGCCCAGATGTCTAGCCACAAACAAATGGATTGAGAAATTATGGTACATTCACACGGTGTAATACTACACAGCACACAGGAGCAATGATTTTGTAAATTATTACCTAACTTGGAAGGGACTGGAGAGCATTATGCTGAATGAACTAACTCAATCCCACAAAGACAAATATTGCATAAAACCATTATTGTAGAATATGTATAAGGATCCAGGGGGAGGTTGGAAGCAGAGGTTTAAGGATGTGCAAGGGGCGGGGGAGATTAATCATGGGGTGGTATGATTTGATGTGTGTAGGTGAGGGAAATTAGAAGAATCTGTTCTGGAAAACAATGTATTAGAATTTTGTAAATAAACTAGTAATAATAAAAAATATTTAATAAAAAAATCTATGGAGAAAAGAGTGCAACAATGAATATTTTCTGAATTAAAGGCTAAGCTAACAAACTTCAAATGTGTCCTCCTCTGATTGAGTACTTTTTCAATTGAAAACGAACTATATTCTGCTAGAAAGAGCATTTAACTGAGTGTTAGACATATTAGTCCAAACTCTAGGACCACAGAATAACTGGATTTCCCCAGATAAATTCTAAATAAACCATTTAATTCTAAATTAAACCGAATAACCTCTCAGGTGGTTGTTTGATAAATCAGATGCTTATGAAATAATTGAAAAATATATTTTCAATCCTTTGTGTGTAAGAGTTGGGCAATGAATAAGGAAGACTGAAGAAGAATTGATGCCTTTGAATTGTGATTTGGTGAAGAGTACTGACTCTTTTATGGACTGCCAAAAGAACAAGCATGTCTCTTTTGTAGGAAATGCAACCAGGTGCTCTTTAGAGGCAAAGATGGTGACACTTCATTGCACGTATTTTGGGCACGTTATCAGAAAAGGCTTGAAAATGATACCACGCTGGGAAAAGTAGGTCAGAGAAAGAAAGGAAGACTTTCAACAATATAGACTGACCTGGTGACTGTTACAACGAGCTCGAGTGTATGAAAGATGGTGAGGATGGTGCAGGTTAGGGCAAGGTTCAGATCTGCTAATAGGGTCACTATGACTCATGATTTACTTAAGAGGTGGTTGCTAGATAAGCCATAGAAGTTATCCTTTTACATTTCTTTTAAGTAGGGGGAAAGAGTAAAGTCAGGTAGTATATAATCATGTGCTAGATTTCCTAGAAGGACTTCCAATAATGGCTTCATGGTTAAGTGCCAGATTGCTAACTGAAGGTCATAGAATCCCAAGTGTCAGCGGCTCTTTTAGAGAAAGATAAGCCTGTCAGCTACCATAAATATTACAGTCTGGAAATTCTATGAGGATGCAGAGTCACTGTGAGTTGGAATTGACTATATAGCAATTAATTTAGTCTGGTCTGATATTCTGGTTCATTTATAACATGTTATAGATTTATATAATACAGATATAGCATTAATTTTTATAAAATTACTAACTATATATTTAATGTGGTTTAAAATTTCTACTTTTAAAAACAATGGTGTAACAAACACTATTTTACATACATTAATATTTGCTTTTCTGATTTCCTTGGGAGACATCTTTTTCATTTATTTTATACTAGTTTACTTACAAAGTTTGTATACATTGGTTTTTCGTACCAGATCCTTCTCCCTTTCTTTACTTACCACTCTGTACATCCACCAAATCGTATAACCCTATGATTAAGCTCCACCCCCCATTGCCCATCCTCACCCCTCTGCTCCCCCCTCCTTGCTTTGGATCCTAGTACTCGTTTGTTCTATAACAATGGTCTTATATAGTATTTGTCTTTATGAGACTGAGTTAGTTCAGGAGACATTTCTTGAAGTCCAAAGTTATGGACTTTTAGGGGAAAGGGTTCTTGAAACTATAAAGAATAGTGATAGGGAGATCTTTGTGAAGGAATAATTCTGCATCTTGATTTTGATGGTGGTTTCACTAATCAACACATATGACAAGATGACATGAAGCTATATATATGTTTTACCAATGGCAAAGTCTTTGTTTAGCAGCTCAACATGCTATAGACTATGCCATAAATGCCTTGTTTTATACAGAGAGCTCTTGTGGCTTTGTCCAGAGGAAGTGTGTTACTAATCCATACTGGTGCCTTTTTGGCAACTTTAATCCACCAGGGTCTCCCAGGGAGAAGCATAAGCAATTTCCTCCTGTGCATTTTCCAAACTTGGAAACTCACTGAAGGATCAATTCTGCATCAGAACAAACTCAACAGAAATGAGTCTGAGTTTTGTTTTTATATTGTGCTTTTCTTGTGTTGAAGTGTAACTAATATGGCAACTGGGTGAAGTGTATATAATAAGATCACTGTTTTCTATCTTTGAAACTTCCTATAAATTTTGGAGGGTTTGTTTTAAATAGTTATTTAAAAATAAAACACCCAAAAAATCCAAACAAAAGCATTGCATTCATAGTGGCAGATTATCCTCCAAGAAAGTTGGTATCTGGTCTTATCACCTTTCTCTTCCAAGAGCCCCCACCTCCACCAGAGTATAAAAGCTTCCCATAACAGGCTGCAGCCCGTTTGGTTATCTCCACTCCTTTTATCCTTTGCCAATCTGATAAATGAGTATTGCATCTTACTTATACTTCTTTGATTAATGGTGAGAGAGAACATTGCATCCTACCATAAAGGCCATTTAATTTTCTGTCTGCTACCCATTTTTTGTTAGTTATTTTCCTCTTACTAGTTTATAAATACTTGAGCAAATTTGGATCATTTATATCATTAATATATTGATCTTATCTTCCTCATATATATTGGGAATATTTTTTCCTTTAAGGTCAGTTTTCTTTCAACTCCTTCAAAGAAATCTATTCTTTGATATATTTAACTTCAAATAATTGTTTCAGAAAAGTCTTTGGAATGTCTTCTTCAGTCTTCTTCCAGTAGCTTTGTTGCAATGTCTACACAGACATTCCACTACTTTTCTTTTATTCTTCAATTCAGAGAACTGGGCAAAAGTCTTCATGAACCAATG
Organism: Elephantulus edwardii; assembly: GCF_000299155.1. Classification (NCBI taxonomy): domain Eukaryota; kingdom Metazoa; phylum Chordata; class Mammalia; order Macroscelidea; family Macroscelididae; genus Elephantulus; species Elephantulus edwardii. The sequence goes on along the minus strand of NW_006400183.1, from coordinate 278,867 downwards.
AGTGTTTACCTTGCCTTTTTCATAAATTTGCCAATATTTATATGGGTTCCAGAGCCTAATAATACTGATTAATGCTGAGTGTTCATGGGGGCGTGTGGGGGTGAGAATATGGCTAGAATTCTTGGGTCCTCTCACCCCACACAGGTCTCAGCAATTTTTGCCACTCCGTGATTGGCTAGCACAGAGTTGGAGTGGCCCCTACCAGGGTATATAAGGCTGTGGATGTGCACATGGACTTCACATGCACAAGATCTACAAACACTAGCCATGACTGGACAATTAAGGACCTCCTTTCTCTTCCCTCTTCTCTTCACCAGCTTCGTAAATCCTGATCCCAAGGCCAAGATGAAAGTGAGTGACCTCCAAAGAAGGCAAAGAGGGGCTCAAACTTTGAGTAACTCTTCTATCCTGCCTCTGGGTTCTCCCCTCTGTCCATCTTGTAAGGTTCAGGCCTCTGTTTTCTTCTTTCTTCCTTAAATCTTCTTCACATCTACAAATGGATTTTTCTTGAGTTCAATATGGCCAAGGGAGAAGGTCTTTTCACTGTATGTATTTCTTCCTTTCTTCCTCAAGTTCTGGCCAAGTGATTACATGCAAGCTACAGCAGTGTCTGAGTTAGAGATAGGTCTGAAGATCTAGGTAGCCAGCAATGGGCTCACCAAAGAGGGAGAGGCCAGAATCTGGACGAGAGAGATGCTCATCTCTGTCATCCCAGAGAGCTCCTCAGTGTGAAACACACTACACACTAAAAAGAGGATAAAACTAATGTTCCGATTTGGGGAATACAGAAAGTTACCAGAGAAGCATAAAACACTTGGGGAAATAAAGAACCAGAGCCCTAAATCAACTGCATTTGGAGTCAAGAGCTTAGATTCTGGTCTCACTTCTAGTCTCAGTTGAAACACTGGTGACTTATTAAAAAAAAAAGTACATATATGGTAATGAGAAGAAAATGGAGAGAGCAATAGCAATAAACTTGGCGACTGAGAAGTGGGGTAAGGGAAAGTAATGAAATTAAGACCAGGCAAACTCTCATTCATATAAAGGATTATATTACTTTGGGTCTTGGAACTTACGTGCTAGCTTCTACTTTCTTTTTAAGTCTGTTGTTAATAATAATTAAACATATCTTCACTCCCCCCTCCCCGTAAGAGGCAGAGGGGCTTTAGTGGCAATGGTGGTAAAGGCATTAATTGGGCTGCCAACCAAAAGATCAGTGATTTGAACCAATCAATTATTCAGATGGAGAAAGATGGAACACACTTCTTTTGTAAAGATTTAGAGCATTAGAAACCTTAAGGAGGATTCTCCTCTGTCCTATAGGGTTACTTGTTGTTGTGTGTTGTCAAGTTGGAACCGAACTATTGCTAACACTCCAGCAAGTGTTTACATGCAGTAAATTCCGTGGGAGGAGATTATCCATCTTTCTCCCAAGCAGCAGTTGGCGAATTTGAACCATGTACCTTTAGGACTGCAACACAGCTCCTTACCACTAGGCCATTAGAGGTACTAGTTGTAATTGATTCAGTGGCAATTGGTTTGGGGTGTTTTGTTTGGTTGATGGGTTTGTGGTGGTGTTTTTTGTTTTTTTAAAAAAGGCATCTCTGGTAACACTCATCTCCCCTGAAGTGGACTAGGTGGCTCCAAAATGACTTCCTGTTTTTGAGAACTGGTATGTTATCCAAACTCAAACCCCTCAAATTCACTGCCATTATAGTGGCAATTCCACCTGACTCATCATCTACTCTCTGAATCTGTAAATCTTGACATTTTTATAGGAGGGGAATGGTTAACTTCCTGATAGCCTGATATATTCTTTACACTCTACATTACCAGGGGTCCTTTTATGTTCCCTAGCGCTTATCTTTTCACCCTGTATGCAGAACAGATCATCCGGGAGGCTGGGCTCTATGAGGAGAAGTGTGGCGTCAGGATTGGTGGAAGATCAATCAACAATCTGTATTAGGCAGATGATACAACCCTGCTTGCTGAAACTGAGGAGGACCTGATGCACTTGCTGCAGAGGGTCAAGGACTACAGCCTTTGGTATGGATTGAGGCTCACTGTCAAGAAGACAAAGATTCTCACCACTGGGCCAATTGGAAGCATCAGTATGGATGGTGAAGAGATTGAGATTGTTCACGGCTTTAGTTTGCTTGGCTCCACAGTCAACACTCTTGGCACCAGTAGCCAGGAAATTAAAAGGCACATTGCCATGGGAAAGTCTGCGCTGTTAGGGACCCCTCCAAAGTACTGAAGAGCAATGGTGTCTCTCTGGAGACTAAGGTGCGTCTGATACAATCACTTGTTATGCATCAGAGAGTTGGACAATGACCAAGGAGGATAGAAGAATTGATGCTTTTGAGCTGTGGTGCTGGAGAAGAGTATTGAATGTACCATGGGCTGCCAAGAAAACAAACAGATTCATCCTGGAAAGGGTTAAACCGGGTGGCTCTTTGGAGGCAAGGATTCTGAGGCTCCGTCTAACGTACTTTGAACATATTGTAAGGAGAAACCGGTCCTTGGAGAAGGACATCATGCTTGGGAGGGTGGAGGGACAGCAGGAGAGGAAAGCCCTCTAGGAGGTGGATTGATTCAGTGACGGATAATCGGGATGGGTGTGTCAGAGACAGTGAGGTTGGCACAGGACAGAGCAGAGTTTAGGGCTGTTGTACTTAGGGTCACTATGAGTCGCAAGTGACTCAATGGCACATAACCAACAACAACAACAACAACAACAACAACGACAACAGTACTATTTAATTGGGTGTGAAGCCTTTGAGCTTCAGAAGTCATTTAACAAAAAGCATTAAAGGCAATTTGTCTTTCTCTTTACCCCTACTTAAGTCCAAATCTCTTCCCACTTGTTTGCACTCACTCATTCATGCATTTCCTGGAAATCTTTTGGAAATAATAGGGAGATGCTTAACTTGCCTATTGCCATTATTAGATTTCAAATCAGAAGCTAAAGTTTCAGTCCTGTCGCTGACATCTTGGAAAATTCTTGTTTTCTAGGTCTCAGTTAATACATGTATCATCATTTGAGTCCTTCGAAAAATTATACACATGTTTAAACCTTTTATTACTATTATTATTATCATTTAAATATTTTCTCCCCAGATGAATTGCTACAAAGATGTGAAAGACACAATCTATGACTATGATGCTATCACCCTCAATGGAAAGGAGCTTATTCATTTCAAGAAGTATGCTGGCAAGCACGTCCTCTTTGTCAACGTGGCCACCTATTGTGGTCTGACAGCTCAATATTCTGGTAAGAATTCATGCGCCAATCTTCTGCCTGTAGATTAGTCATCAGTTTAGACTCTAAGTCTAAATTGGTAGTATATTCTTATTTGAATTATTACTTATTAAAAGAAATATTCATGATCATATGACTTCATCTCCTTAAGCCAAGAATCAGCAAACTATTGCCCAGAGGTCAAATTCAGCCTGCCTGTTCATATAAACAAAGCTTTCTTGGAACACAACCATGCCTATTTGTTTGCATAGTGCCTACAGTTGTTTTTAAGAGAGCTTTAGTGGCAGTAGCCCACAGAGAGTTGTGCTTCTAACCTAAAGACTGAGTCTCTCTGGCAATTTAAATCCACCAGTGGCTCCTTGGAAAAAAATAATTAGCAATCTCCTCCTGTGCAATTTATAGCCTTAGGAACGTGCCAAAGGTTCACTATGAATTGGTTCCTACTGTATGTCAGTGAGAGACAGAGTTGCTTTTACTATAGCACAATTAATGGTTGCAGGAAAGACAATATGAGTAGCTGTGTCAGAGATCATAAAAACACCAACCAAACACACAACATAAAGAAGGAATAAGGGGGAGGGGAACCAAAGATATGCTATGTAACAGAATGTTTATATAAAATAATATCTTTGTTTAAAAGGGAAAAAAAACCCTCAGAGGCTCTGCTGGAGAAGGAGGGGCAATCTCCTCCTATACCAGTCAGATCTGATTGGACAGTACACCCAAAAAATAATAAAATAAAATAATTTTTTTAAGAAAAAGGTGTTTGTTTTTTTTAAAGGTGTTTTTTAGGAAAAAAACCTGGCCTTAAAAAGGTCACGTGGTGAGCTCTGAAAAGGGCACTCTGGTGGCCTGATCCACAGAGAGTTGTGTTGCTAACTGAAATACTATACCCTCTCTGGTGGTTTGAGCTCCTTGGGAGAAAGATAGACAACTTACAGGCTTAGGAACCCAGGGGAGGGTCAGCTATGACTCAGTTCTGCAATGAGAGACAACACACATACTCTGAACAGAGTCATGATGGTGGGATCAGTGGCTAAATATTCAGCTGTTAATTCAAAGGTTGATATCATGAACCCCTCAGCCTTCTCATGGTGCCAAAGGTGTGTGTGGCAGGCTACTTCTGTGAAAACTTACAGCCTTTACAGAAACCCTACAGCACAGATCTGTTCTGTCCTATTGGGTTGCTATGAATTGCAATCAACTCAGTAACAGTAGGTTTGGTTTAAATTTCAGAAAGGTGGAGATGACTGAGCTCCATTTCAAAGAAATAGAATTAAGAAAATCTCTCAATTAAATCACACAAATCATATTTTATTTGTGGCATTCCTGTTATTTCGTTTGTTTCGGACAATTCATTTAAGTAGTTTTATTTTTTAAAAATTCATTCACTGTTGCACATTTTTCTCCTTCCTCTTTATTCTCCCTCCCCTAGTCCACTTGGTAGTGCACCTCTTGTTCCAGATTGTTGTCATATATATAAATGCCTAATCATATATTTATTTCAGACAGTTCTTCCCTTCATCTGTTCCAATGCACATTCATTATCTATCCACTCTTTTCCTATTCTCTCCCCAAACCCCTAGGTCCCCATATACTGCAGATTTGGGAAATGCTGCACTATAATAATAAAAAGGGCATGTCTAGAGATTTGAGATCTAGCTTTAGCTCTGCCACTAACAAGTCTCCTTAATCTATATTTTCCCTCCTCTAGCTTTGATTTTTTTGTCTGGAAGATATGTGACTCCAAAAATCTTCCTCTGCATAAGAAAGGGCATAATGTTGTGTATTTTCTATCTACAGAACTAAATGCTCTTCAAGAGGAGATGAAGCCCTTTGGCCTGGTTATTTTGGGTTTTCCTTGCAACCAATTTGGAAAGCAAGAACCAGGCGAGAATTCAGAGATCCTCCCTGGACTCCAGTGAGTGACTGCTTGAAAGTCTGTAAGAAATTCCTGTCTACTTTTTCCATACTGAGAACTTCTGGAGTGGGGTGAAGTGGAGTAGCGGATCAGTAATCTCAGAGAATTCACAGCTCACATTAACTTTAGCATGCCTTAAAGAGAGTAAAGTCCAAGAACTATCCTTCCATCCCTCCATGAGTAATGGCCCTTCTCTCCAAGAAACAGTAGGAGCACAGCAATAATTAATACCAATATAGTGGGTGGGACAAAGACAGGGAACAGAACAGAAACAATGAATTCTAGAAATCAAAGTCAAATATGGCCATATTTTCCCTCTTCATTCCCCCATCCACTACATATTCACTCTTTTCTGATAATCTCAAATCATGGTGTCTTATTATAATAAGACTATCTCTCTCATATGCTGGAACTTCCTTGGGAACATTATGGCTCATTGCAGGTATGTTCGCCCAGGCGGTGGATTTGTACCTAATTTCCACCTTTTTGAAAAAGGGGATGTGAATGGTGAACAAGAACAGAAAATCTTCACATTCTTGAAGGTGAGTGAATTATTGATATAGTCCCTTCTTCCTTAACATTCCTAGCATTGAGTTGATGTGGGCCCAAGTGCTTATTTCTGCACGCAGGAGGGGAAGACCCTCTATGAGATGGATTGATTCGGTGACTGGGGTAATCGGGATGGGTGTGTCAGAGGCGGTGCAGTTGGCGCAGGATAGAGCAGGGTTTAGGGCTGTTGTGCATAGGGTCGCTATGAGTCGGAAACGACTTGACGGCACATAACAACAACAACAACAAGATTTGACACTTTGGAGAAAGAACTTCAGATCAGCATAGAAATCTAGGTTTCATCTGTTAGTATGTAAGGGGCTCTGGTGTCATATGGAGGAGTTCTGGTAAGGCAGTGGTTAAGTGCTCAGCTATTAGCCTAAAGGTTGGTGGTTTGAGTACACAAGTTACTCTCTAGAATAAGGCTATTACAGTAAGCTTCTGGAAAAATTACATCCTTGGAAAATCTATGAGGCAATTCTACTTAGTCATAATATGATCCTCATGAATTAGAATTGACTCAGTGGGTGTATTTGATTTGTGTATTTTGTTGTTTTTATCATTTGTTTGGGTTTTGCTTCATATAGTGGAGAAAGTTTGTGAAAGGAATAGATAATGGGACATAGGGGCACAGGACCACCATGCAGTGTATCTCTGAATGGACCAGAGGGAATGAAAAGAGCCCCTGTCGCAAGAGGTTTGATGTTTGTTGTTGACTCACAGACTTTACTTACAGATGTGGTACTAAAGGGGAAATAGGTTAGGGAGTGAAAAAGGTAAAGAATATCTCATAGTACAAGTCTCGATTTAGTCCAGCCATCCCAAGCCAGATTAACAGCAAAACACAATTCCTTAATTAGTAAAAATGTCCTGGTTTCAGTTCAGCAGTCAAATCCAAATCATCCAGCAAATTAAAAACCAGCGTTGCCTTCAATCACCCAGCAAGAACAGCAAAACCTTTAACTGGCTTTTATATCCAGCCTTCTCTACTTAGTCCTCGCCACAGTTTCTCCACCCCATCACCAGGTCTCACCACCAGGATCTTGCTGTCACCAGTGTCTTGCTCCAGGGAAGCATGGTCTCTTATTCTAGTCCCACACCTGTTGATAATTTGCAAGACCATGTGTCTGCAATAAAGGTAGCTGAAGACCATAGGGGCCTAATGTAATGGCTTGTTGTTGTTGTTATGTGCCGTCGAGTCGTTTCCGACTCATAGTGACCCTATGCACAACAGCCCTAAACCCTGCTCTATCCTGCGCCAACTGCACCGCCTCTGACACACCCATCCCGATTACCCCAGTCACTGAATCAATCCATCTCATAGAGGGTCTTCCCCTCCTGCGCTGTCCCTCCACCCTCCCAAGCATGATGTCCCTCTCCAAGGACCCGTCCCTCCTGGCAACATGTCCAAAGTATGTCAGACGAAGCCCCAGAATCCTTGCCTCCAAGGAGTAGCTTGGTTTAATCCTCTCCAAGATGAATCTGTTTGTTTTCCTGGCAGTCCATGGTACATTCAGTACTCTTCTCCAGCACCACAGCTCAAAAGCATCCACTCTCCTTCTGTCCTCCCTAGTCATTGTCTAACTCTCTGATGCATAACAAGCGATTGCAAATACCATGGCCTGTATCAGGCGCACCTTAGTCTCCAGAGAGACACTGTTGCTCCTGAGTACTTTTGTACTCATGTAATGGCTAGGAAAGCCAATTTTTAAGGTAACACTGCAGGGTTAAATAGACTGTTAGCTTTTATCATGATCAACCTCTCTTGCTCGTTGGGATTCATTAACTCGTTCAAGATCCATGTGCTGAATGTCTGCCATCTACAAGGTAGTTTTTGATAAATGATAAAAATAAAACTATGATAAAACATTTGTACTCTTGACAAATTTATATTAGAGAGTCATAAAGATCAACAGATAGAATATAATATAGTATTGTTTTTTCTGAAACAGTATCTTTTAGATAAAGATAATTTCTGAGCTAAAAACACTCCAAAAGATCACCAAAGTGAATTGATTCTAAATGCTGAAGTCAAGACTAAGACTCGTCTATGTTGGGATTTTCAATATGTCCTCTTTAAATTGAGGAAAATAGGACAGTGTAAGAAGAGTTTTAGAAACTCAATATGTCTAAAAGGCCACCTTTTATTGATGTATAGTGACCCTGTGCACAACAGAACCAAACACTGTTCAATCCTGCCTCCTCACAGTTGCTGCTAGGCATGAGCCCAGTTTTGCAGCCACTGTACCAACCCATCTTGCTGAGGGTTTTCCTCATTTTTGCTGATCATCTTCTATACCAAACACGGTAACTTCCTCCAGCAACTGGGCCTTCCTGATAACATGCCCAAAGTGAAACTATCTCACCATTCTCAGTCTAAGGATTATTCTTACCTACACAGTTTATTCTTATATTGGTTTTTAATTAACAGATAAAATCATGCTGTTTTAAATATTTTTCTCATTTGACAAAACAAATTTTGGCAACTCTATATTGATCCCAAAAGATATTTACTAGATATGTTACTAGCCCACAGAGCTCCAGGGCCTGGGAAACCACATTCAAACCTAAGCTATTCATTTTCCAAATAAGGAAACCAAAAGTGGCAATGAGTGATACAATATACCTATAACTCTGTGTGTCAGAGGCAAGAGGAAAACAGAGCACAGAAATATGGCTGTAATATCCTCTCTGAGACTTTTGTTCATTGGAATGGTTTTGATTCGGAGGATTTATAATGTTTGTCAGGAAATTAGAGTATCTAGGGACATTAGAGTATCTAGATACAGAGTATCTAGGAGGAAGTAGATTACCTATAGGAACTGGCTGGATTGACCCAGGAGCAAGAATGATCTTGTCATGTCTTCTTTTCTTTTCTTTATTTCATTTCATTTCATTTCATTTCATTTCATTTCATTATTAGCGTTCCTGTCCTCACCCTTCTGAGATTTTGGGCTCAAGCAGACAAATCTTCTGGGAGCCAGTGAAGGTCCATGACATACGCTGGAACTTTGAGAAGTTCCTGGTAGGACCAGATGGAGTCCCTGTCATGCGCTGGCACCATCGGGCTCCAGTCAGCACCATCAAGGCAGACATCATGGAGTACCTGAAGAAAATGAGAAATGAATAGGAAGACCAGGAATCAGGGAAAAGATGCCATCTTGCCTCTCACCTACAGATCTGTTTAAAAAATAACCATCTATTTTTAATCACACTCTCCTCTTAAATGGCCTCTACTTGAATAAATTGCCTCAATACTGTCAATATTTTCAACATGCACCGAGTAGATTTAGGGTCTAGGGATTGCTGCTATCTTCCTATAAGAGTTTGTAGGGGGAAAAAGAATGGAAACTCTGAATTCTCTGACCTCCATAAAAAATGCCAAATTTTATATTCATTATAGGAACATTACTTGTTCATAAATATGGTAAGAATGCCTTGATATCTTAAAGAGGGATAACTCTAGACAATGGAGAAAGTGTAATGCTTTTTAGTCAGTAACATAAACATTCCTACACACACACACACACACACACACACACACACACACACACACACACATTCTTTCTTTATTAACACCATCTAGGAACAGAGTCCAATCATGTTGTCTAAATTTCTCATCATAAAGCTTTTCCTCTCCTGCGACTAATATGTCATATCAGTTTCCAATTCATTTTGGTTTGGTCTTCATTAATAAATGTCCCTCCCCAACGCCTCTCATTTTCCTGTAGGAGCCCAAGTTACAGTGCAAACAAAAACCTCCTCTCAGATTAAGAGAAAAATATCTCTGTGACAGAAAAACCCTATCGGCTCCACAGCCAACACTCTTGGCACCAGCAGCCAGGAAATCAAAAAACGTATTGCAGTGGGAAAGTCTGCTGTTAGGGATCTCTTCAAAGTACTGAAGAGCAGTGGTGTCTCTCTGGAGACGAAGGTGCGTCTGATACAGGCCATGGTCTTTGCAATCACTAGTTATGCATCAGAGAGCTGGACAATGACTAGGGAGGACAGAAGGAGAATTGACGCCTTTGAGCTGTAGTGCTGGAGAAGAGTATTGAATGTTCCATGGACTGCCAAGAAAACAAACAGATTCCTCCTAGAGAGGGTTAGACCAGGCTACTCCTTGGAGGCAAAGATTCTGGGGTTTCGTCTCACATGCTTTGGACATGTTGCAAGGAGAGACAGGTCTTTGGAGAGGGACATCATGCTTGGTAGGGTGGAGGGACAGCGCAGGAGGGGAAGGCCCTCTATGAGGTGGATTGATTCAGTGACTGGGGTAATCGGGATGGGAGTGTCAGAGACAGTGCGATTGGCACAGGACAGAGCGGAGTTTAGGGCTGTTGTACATAGGGTCGCTATGAGTCGCAAACGACTCAATGGCACATAACAACAACAACAACAAACAATCCTTAGTGTATTCAAGTCATGACTCCTGAGCAGAACTACCCTCCATCCTTTGAGGAATAAATCTTTCCCTCTCAACTCTAGGCTACTGTTTCAGAACAGTTCCTCTACTATCTCCAATAAAATATTTTTTCTGCACTGATTGGGATCTTAGCTGTGATTTTTTAATTCTATCCTGTGCTTCAACCCATCTGTCTACTCTTTCTCTATCATACACCCTGTTATAGATTGAATTATGTGCTTCAAAATATATGTTGTAAATCCTAGCCTCTATTCCTGTAATTATAATCTAACTTGGGAATAGTTTGTTTTGTTATGTTAATGTGGCAAGATTAATGTAAGGTGTCTCCTGAGTGAATGTTCCTTGAGATTTAGGAGAGATTAAATCACCTGTGACTCAGAGGAAGAAAGATAGGCAATCTCTTCCCATGCAGTTTATGGCCTCAGAAACCCAGCTATGAGTTGGATCCCACTTAATGTCAATGACTTTGACTTTGAAACAAGGGAGCAAAAGAGAGATGGAGTAAGATAGGTGTGAAGACTCACAGAGATCTCTAAGGAACCAGGAAGCAAGTACTGAGGAGAAAAATAATTTCCTCCAGAAGTAACAGAGAAGAAAGGCCTGTCTCTGGAGCCAACACATTGAATTCAAATATCAAACCTCCTAATTATGAAAGGTAAATTCTTGTTTGTTAGAACCACCTACTTGTGGTAGTTTTGATATAACAGCACTAGAATACTAAGGTAGAATTTGGTACTAGGAACATTATGCTGCTCTAACAGGCAGCTAAAATGTGGAACTGGTTTTGGAAATTGGGAATGGACAGAAGCTGGAAGAGTTGTAAGATACAAAGTAGTAAAAGCCTAGATAGCCTTGAAATGACTGTTGGTAGCATTATAGACATCAAAGGCAATTCTCCTGAGGTTTCAGAAGGAATTAAGGAGAGCCAGAGTGCCTCTATCATTTTAAAGAACATATATGGTGTTGATACTAAAATGTTACTAGAAATGTTGAGGTTAGATGTGCATGTGATAAGGAGTAAAAGAAAACTTCGTTCGTGTGGGGAGACGATGAAGGAAGGATTTTTCTGGTGACTTAGTGGTAAGAAGCTGGCTGGAATCCCAAAGGTACATGGTTTGAGGACACCAGCTGCTCTGTGGGAGAAGGATGGGCAATCTCCTGCAGTGCAATAATGGGATTATGGCTCTAGGTCACCTACAGTGCACAATAACAACATTATATTAGTTTGTCTGAATTATGATTGGTGGAAGGCAAAGCTTGTATGTGATGAACTTGAATATCTGGCTGATAAGATCTCTAAACAAAGTCTAAAAGGATCAACCTGGTTTCTTCTTGCTACTTAGAGTAAAATACAACAGAAAACAGATGGACTTAAAAATGAACTGTGTAAAGCTATAACAAACAAATATGCACACCTATGTTTATTGCTGCATTATTCACAATAGCAAAGAGATGGAAACAACCCAAGTTCCCTTCAACAAATGAATGGATAGAAAAACTATGGTATATTCATACAATGGAATACTATGCAGCACTGGAAAACAATGAATTCTTAAAACATTCCACAACGTGGATGACTCTGGAGGACATTATGATGAGTTAAATATCTCAATCACAAAAAGACCAATATTGCAAAACACCATTGTTATAAAACAGGACTGACATGGAGGATTGAGAGGAAACTAGGAAAACAGGGGATATATAAGGAACACTGCATTGGAACAAATGAAGTAAAGGAATGGTTTTAAAAGAATATATGATTAGGCATTATATATATGATAATAGTCCGGAATAAGAAGTGCATTGCAAAGTGGAACTGGAGGAGAAAAGGGGAAGGAAGAGGGAAGAAACTGTGCAACAGTGAGTAGATATTAAAAAAAAAGTGAACTTGCAGAGTGGGAAGGGAGGGGGAGGGAGGAAGATGTGCAGCAATGAATGAATAAAAATCCAAATTTTCTGTAATTTTCATTAAAATCACAATGTTGTTGTTGTGTACCATAGAACCAACCCATAGCTGACCTTCCAGTGGGTTTTTAGAGGCCGTTAATTGCACAGAAGGGGATTGTCCACCCTGCTCCCACAGAACAGCTAGTGGCCTCGAACACCTTTGGGATTGTAGCTCAGTTTCTTGCCACTGGTAAATAAGAAAATACTTAAAGTAGGGAGTTCTGGTGGCCTAAGTAATTTCAACTCAAGGTACACAACAACAACATAGTGTAAACTGAAGACACACATCCTAGAATGTTCATCAAGCATGAGGCTACACAATCTTTTGCTAAATAGGTTAAATCCTTAACTGATTAATCCATCCAGTAATCACAGCTGACTTTAAACTGAAGACAGGGAAAGAATGAAAGGAAAGGATATTACTTGACTCTTGGAATTTTGAGGGACCTCTAATGGGCGTAGGTGTGTCAGAGACACCTACTCCTTATCACATGTACATCTAACCTCAACATTTCTAGTAACATTTTAGTAAGATTGGCACAGGATAGAGCAGAGCTTAGGGCTGTTGTTCAGGCAGCACATAACAACAACAATTGGTGGCCTAGTGGCAAGAAACTTCACCGAATTACCTGGCTTGGAGCCACCAGCTGCTCCACGGGAGAAGGATGGGCAATCTCCTTCCATGTAATTAACTGCCTCAGAAAACCCACCGAAGGGTCAGCTATGGGTCAGTTTCCATAGCTGTTGTTCCCATAGTGTTGTTAGATACCATCAAGTCCCCTACAATTCATAACAACCCTGAAAACAGTAGATCCGAATTTCGCTCTGTCTTGCCCCATACATAGAAACATATTTCTTAACCTATATAACACATGCTCATCCCTTGAAAAATCCTCCATAAAAAAAAAAGAGTCTGTAAACTTTTGATATGAGACACTTGTCTGAAATGGTATTGCCAAATGTCCAACCATAATAGAATGGATTGAGAAAGTATGTTGTATTCACACGGATGTAATACTACTAGCATGCAGGAGCAATAATTTTGTAAATTACTGCCTATCTTGGGAGGGACTGGAGAGTATTATGCTAAGTGAACTAACTCAGTCCCATAAGAACAAATACTGTATAAGACCATTATTGTAGAGTGAGTTATGAGGATCCAAGGGGGGGGGGCGCAGAGGGGTAAGATGGGCGGTGGGGAGCAGAGGGGGGCGTTAAACATAGGGTCCCACAATTTGATGAGTGGAGGGAGGAGTAGGTGAAGCAAATGGTAAAGATCAGGGGAAAAACAATGTATATGAACTTTGTAAATAAAACAGTATATAAACTTTTTTTTAACTTTTAAAAATTAAAAAGAAAGAACAAATGTGAACAGTAGGTTTTTCTTTGTGAGGCTGTCAAAAATTTACCACCTTCTGCATTTCCTGAGCCCGCGTTGTATCTATACATTTAAAATAGTAATTTTTGTAAAAGAAGTATTAGCTCTCTGGATGTCACAAATTGCATATCATTTTCACATTCTAAGGCTGAAGAGTCAGTGAGAAGGGAGGAGGTAGGGAGTAATTGTGGTATTTAAAGCAGGCGAGCGAGAACAAAAATGCAAGAAATCCGAAGGACCGCTGGAATCTCGAGGCATCGGAAAACTCAATGAGTTCTGTACAGCAGAAATGCGAGTTCCCCGGTGAGACGCCGCGCGGGATGGTGGTAGAGACACTTTATTACGTGCAGTCGTTTTCGCTTCCGGCCCTTGAAGCTGATGACGTTCATTCATTCGGAAATGCTTTCAAATAACAGTGTGAATTTAGAGAAGCCATCATGAACCAGATCAAAAAACCCAAGTCACTTAAGTCCCTGAAATATCCCTGAGTTTACCGGATTCGACAAGTCTGCTGATACAGATGATCCCTTGACTGACTCTTAATCTCGTTCCTGGACATGTTAGACCAAAAATTGCACTTTATCATAGATAAAGCTATAAATCTTTAGTATAGATTTTATGATAAATTTTGGAAAATATTTGATCTGCTTTTTTTTTTTTTTCTTTAAGTTTTTATTAGTGCCTCCCAAAAGTTGGTTCAGGTCAGCTCCAGTGGCGCAATCGGTTAGCGCGAGGTACTTATACAGCAGTACGTTTGCGAGCAATGCCGAGGTTGTGAGTTCGATCTTCACTTGCAGCAGCTTTTATGCTCCCTGACCCTCACAGACTCTAAAGCGGTGAGCTGAGAGCATAAGAAATGAAACGGAGTTCTCTAAAATTAACTGCTGTGATTTACACCTTAGTTAAAAAGTCTCAGTTCTTTCTGCTTAATGATTTCTCTTAACACAGATTTGCCTTATAATTCCCTGAGCCAGTTTAAGACTTCATTCTTCCAATACCTTTTGCCACAGGAAGACATACTATTCACTAGCTGAAACTGTGGCCATTACATGCCCAGGCCCAGATTAAATATGCATGAAAATCAAATCAGTGAAAAAGAACTTTTTGCCTGATTTCCGAATTTTGTGGATTGTTACTAGAAGAACTTCAGTTTTATAATTGTTTTAATTTAAAATATTTTTTCTTTTATACTGGTTTATTTACAAAGTTCGTTTACACTTTTTTTTTCCACACCGGATCCCTCCCATTTCCTTTATTCACCCGTCCCTCCACGCATCAAATTATACCACCCTATGATTAACCCTTTTTGAAAAGGTGAGGAAAAATGGAGTTGCTTTCATAGTTAAAAAAAGTCATTGCTAGATCCATCTTGAAGTACAATATTGTCAGTGACAGGATAATATCTATACGCATACAAGAAAGTCCAGTGAATACCACTATCATTCAGCTATATGCACCA
>NW_006400183.1:253772-261675 GCF_000299155.1 Elephantulus edwardii | reverse complement strand
GAGGAGAGACCAGTCCTTGGAGAGGGACATCATGCTTGGGAGGGTGGAGGGACAGCGCAGGAGAGGAAGGCCCTCTATGAGGTGGATTAATTCAGTGACTGGGATAATTGGGATGCGAGTGTCAGAGACGGTGTGATTGGCACAGGACGGAGGGGAGTTTAGGGCTGTTGTACATAGGGTCGCTATGAGTCGCAGGCGACTCGACGGCACTTAACAATAACAACAACAACATGATTAACCCATCCCCTTAGTTTTTTAATTTTTTCTGAGGAAACTGCCTCACTGTTGTCCTTTACAATCTCTTTCCTTCCATCACTTTTTTTCTCCACTTTGAGCTTCCTCTAGGATTCTTATCAGTCTTGTGAATTCTATGATGCCAATGGTCATAACAAAGAAGCACGTATTCATTCAGTTTCAGAAAATGAACAGATCCATTTTGGGCTCTGATTTGAGTAACAAACACTGTGCGTTTTGACCTGTCACTTCATTTCCTGGGATTTAAACTCTTATCTGCTACATTTTGGAAACCTAGTGCTCTCTGATTACATAATCTCGCTTCCTGGGTCTTAAACTTTATCTGAAACGTGCTAAAGATGTAAACTCTCTGACCACATAATCTCATTTTGTGGGCTTTCCACTTGCTCTGAGACATCCTGGAGCTTTTAGAGCTCTCTGGTTTTACTGTAGTAAAATTACCCTCCTACAAGACCCAAGGAGGTCTGCTAGTCTAGCTGTTAGAGAATTACACTTATAATCCAAAGGCTATATCTTTGTTGTTGTTGTTGGTTTGGGGTTTTTTTCCTTGTTTCTTTGTTTGTTTGTTCTAATCCATCATCTGCTGTCTGGGAGGATAAGGAATCTCCTCCAGCGTCATTTACAGTCGTGGAAAACCCACTGTGGAGGGAGGAGATGATCAGCTATGAGTCAGTTACACCTAAACAGAAATGTTTTGCTGGTGGTGTAGTCCCTAATGAGGTGTATGACTACACAAAAAATATTTCATGTCTGGCAGCAGTTTCAATCCTCCAGCAGCTGTAGTGGAGAAACGGTCTCTCTCTCTTTAGGATTTACTACCTTGGGAACACAGAGTCTGAGGCTATGCAGATAGCTGTGAGTTTGACTTTTTGTTATGAAGGGCCAACTCTTAGCTTTCCTACCAGCCAAGAATTTGGTGGTTTGAACTGTCCAGAGATGTGTAGGAAGCTAGGCCAGACTTCAGAAAAGTTAGGAGCTTAGTTTTACTTTGAACATACAAGATTTCCATGAGCTGGCAGTTAACATCAAGAAAACAAAAATCTTCACCACTGGACCAATAGGCAAAGAAAGGATTGAGACTGTCAATTACTTCAGATCCACAATCAACACACTTGGTACTTGTATTCAGGAGATGAGGAGACAGTTAGGGGCCTTTCCGATGACTGATGAGCAATTATATCAGATTGAAGACTAAAGTGCACTTAAATCAGGCCATGGTCTTTTCAATCACTTGTTATGCACCTGAGAGCTGGACAATGACTAACAATGACAGAAGAAGAATTGATGCCTTTGAGCTGTGGGGTTGGAGAACAGTAGTGAAGATCTCACTGACTGCCAAAAGAAGACCCAGAGTACTCCTTGGAGGCAAAGATGATAAAGCTTCATCTCACATACTATGGACATATTATTCCTTGAAGAGGAACATCATGTTGGAAAGGTCAAAAAGCAGCAAGAGAGAGAAAGACCCTCAATGAGGTGGGCTGACATAGTGACTGTGGCAATAGGCTTGAGTGTGTCAGAGATTATGTGAATGACATGGGCTAGGACAATATTCAAATCTGTTGTTCATAGGATTGCTATGTGTCAAGGGCACCTAACAACAGTCTCAGAAACTCAATGCCTTCAAGTCAAAACAGATTCAGAACTGACTCTCCAGAGAATTTTCAGAGGTTGTAAATTGCCTGGGAAAATATTGTCTATCTTTAAGCCACAGGTATGTTCTAAATAAGCAGAGAAGCACCACCTTGGGCCTCCAGAGCTCCTTAAAAACTACAGACAAGGGAGGAGAAAAAAGAAGCAAGAAAAGACCAAAACAATGGATGTCAGAAGAGACTCTGAAACTTGCTCTAGAACATTGCTTGTTGTTTTGTTGTTATTGTTAGGTGCCCTTGAATTGAGTACGACTCATAGCCACGCTATGTACAACAGATCTGAACATTGCTCTATACTGCACCATCCTCCTCATGTCTGATAGGCTTGAGCCCTTTGCAGCAATTACTGTGCCAATCCACCTGAAGGTCTTGTTTTCTTCTCTTGAGCTGTACCTCCACCTTTCCAAACGTGATTATCTCTTCTAGCAATATGCCCTTCATAGGGAACACTGTATGGTTCAAAATCAAGAAAAGAATGTGTCAGAGAGTATCCTTTCACCAAACCTTTCTATCTACATGTGGAACAGATCATTCAGAAGGCTGGACTTTAAGAAGAATAGTGTGGCATAAGGATTAAAGGAAGACTTATTAACAACCTGTGTTATGCAGATGACACAAGCTTGTTCTCTGAAACTGAGGACTTGAAACATTTGCTGCAGAAGATCAAAGATTGCAGCCTTCAATATGAATTACATCTCCAGATCAAGACAACAAAGATCTTCACCAAGAGGACCAAGAGAAAGTATAATAATAGATGGAGAAAGGATTGAAGTTGTTAATAATTTCATCTTGCTTGGAACCACAATCAACACCCTTGGCACCAGCAGTCTAGAAATAAAAAGATTAGTTGCATTGGAAAAATTTACTGTAAAAGATCTCTCCAGAATACTAAAGGGCAATAATGTCAGTTTACAAACTAAGGTGCGCCCCCCAGCTTTTCTCAATTGCTTGCTGTGCATCTGAGAGCTGGACAATGAATAAGGATGACAGAAAAAGAACATATGCCTTTGAGTTTTGGTGTTGGTAAAGTGTATTGAACACACCATGGAGTGCCAAGAAAAAAACCAAATAGAGGGAGCTCTGGAGGCCTAGTGGCAAGAAGCTGCACTGCAATCCCAGAAGTACACGGTTCAAACCCACCAGATGCTCTGCTGGAAAAGGAGGGGTAATCTCCTCCTGTACCAGCCAGATCTGAGTTGACTGTACACACACACACACACACACACACAAATTTAAAAAAAAACCCAAAAACCAAATAGATCTGTCCTGGAGAAGGTGAAACTAATTTTTTCTTAGAGGCAAGGATTTTGAAGTTCTTTCTCATATATTTTAACCATTTTGCCAGAAGGGACCTATTATTGAAGAAGGACATTATGCTTGGTGGGGTAAAGTGTTAGTGCAGAAGAAGACCCTGGAAGAGATGGTTTGACACAGCAACTATGACAATGAGATCAAGTGTGCCTGATGGTGAGGTTGACCCAGGATAGGGCAAGCCATTGTTCACGGGTTGTTATGAGAGTCATATCTGGCACATAACAACAACAACAGCAACATGACCGAAGTATGCGAGACCAAGTGTTACCGTCTTTGCCTTCAAGGAGCACTCTGGCTGTACCTTCTCCAAGACAAATCTGTTTGTTCTTTTGACAGTCCACTGGATATTTA
This sequence comes from Elephantulus edwardii, assembly GCF_000299155.1. NCBI lineage: Eukaryota > Metazoa > Chordata > Mammalia > Macroscelidea > Macroscelididae > Elephantulus > Elephantulus edwardii. The sequence continues at coordinate 258,103 of NW_006400183.1, read as the reverse complement.
GTACTCCTCTTCTACACCACAGCTCAAAGGCATCAATTCTTCTTTTGTTATTCATTATCCAGCTCTCAAATGCACAGCTAGTGATTGGAATGACACTGAAACAGGTGTACCTTAGTATTCAGACCTAACAACAACTATTTTACCAAACCTAACGGTCTACTAACAGGGCCTAATCCTTCCTGATAACTTGTCTAAAGTACATGAGATGTAATGCCACTATCCTTCATTCTGAGGAGCATTCTAATTGTATATCTTTGAGACAGATTTCTTTGTTGTGCTGGTGATCCATGGTATATTCACAGCAATAACAAAACCACCATAAGAAGATGGGAGGAACACAGTGTCACTGAAACAAAAAGAATTGATCCATTTTCAACCATGCCTTGTGATCAAGAACCAATGGTATTGAAAGGAGAAGTCCAAGTTGTGCTGAAAGCATTGGTGAAAAACAAGGCTCCAGGAATTGAGAGAATACCAAGAGAAATATTTCAACAAAAGGATACTCACTCATCTATATCAAGAAATAGAGAAGATACATAGCTGACCAATTGATTGAAAGAGCTCCATATACACGCCTATTCCACAGACGGGTGATCTAACAGAATGTACATTATCATTGATATTACATGAAAGTAAAATTCTGTTGAAAATAATTTCAAAATGGTTATGAGGATTTTTGCTTCCTTTATGTTGAAGTGTAATCCATACTTAAAGCTGTAGTCTCTGATCTCTATCAGTAAATACTTTGAATCCTCTGTGATCTCAGCAAGCAGCATTGTATCATTTGCATATGGAGGATTGTTAATGAGTCTTCCTCTTATCCTGATGCTGATATTCTTCTTCAGCATTGACCAGCTTCTTGGATGATTGGCTAAGCATACAGATTGAATACATAAAGTGATGCCATACACCTTACCAGATTTTGAACCATGCAGTATCACCTTACTCTGCTAGAAAAACTACTTCTTGGTCAATATACAGGTTCTGTATGAGCAAAAGTACGTTTTAGAGTTCCCATTCCTCACAATGTTATCTATAATTTGTAATTTTTTATATATACACACATAAATGATGTGGAAAAATAATGAAGAACTTATGCTCCTCTTTCCTTCTTTTATTATTGTATGTAATATATACTGCATTGGTCTATCTCTTCATTCATTTAGGTCCAAAATAATAAAATGTGGTTTAGTAGATCTGCTAGATCTCAGTCTATTAGATTGAAATAGAACCAGCACAATGTAATAGCTTATCTTTGTATCCAGTTACATTATCTGAAGATAATGGCTATTTCCTTTCTTTCCTTTGTTACACCTTTATTTCTTAGTGGACTGAAAAAAATCACACAAGAGTTTGGAATGTTAAGTAGAAATGGTGAAAGATAAATGAAATAGTCTGATTTGTCACCAATTTCAGAAAGGGATGTTGTTAGTATTTCACTCAACAGTGCCTAACAAGAGGCATGGAATTTTCTCAGTAGGAAGATTTTTGACAAGTAATTCAATCTGTCTAATAGTTCAAGATTATTCCTACTTGTTTTTCTTTCACAAATATAATTTAATAAGTTACATTGTTCTAATATTTTTTTCATTTTCTGTAAATATTCAAACATATTTAGCTTTGTTTTGTTCTCTTTTGCAGAAGCTGCTCCTTCCTCAACTTAATCTCTACATGGCTCGTTCCTTTTCATGGTTTCAGGTCTCAGTGTACATATTCGTTGCTCAGACCTTGCAACTAATTCACCCTTAACGCGTCCTTAAGTACAAGTTGGAGAAGGCGAGCATCAAATTTCTTCATTTAAATTTGTACGATTCCAGCGTATCTTTGAAGCAATTTCCTAATTTTTGTAGAAAGGCTGTAGAAATTCCTAACAAGTACTTTTTCTGAAAGGACATAAATGCTGTAGTTGATGGGGAATTGCTGCAGAGGTACTTGTGACACAAAGAAAGGGGGGGTAAAAAAAAAACATACTTGCAACCACGAAGGGATTCGAACCCTCAATCTTCTGATCCGAAGTCAGACGCCTTATCCATTAGGCCACGTGGTCTCACAGTGTTTTAGGAGGGAAAAACTATATACAATAGTTTAGAAGCTGTGCTTTTTTAAAAAAAAAAGTTTTCATGTCCTTGTGTTATCAAGGTTAAACATCATTGTCACCGTTTCATTTCAAAGTTGACGCAGTTAAAAAGGGGAACTTTTTCTTCCAATGTTACAGAGTAACCAGATTAACAAAAATATGAAGTCCAGTTTACTCCAAACTCCTGCCTTTAACTTGACAACAAATCTCCTTTCTGACCAAATGTGCTTTATGGGTTCTTTTCACCTGATAGCATCTGATTTGTTAAAGAGCAATAGTATCACGTGAGAAGTGGAGGGGTGTGGACTACGTTGGGTAAAATGTCACCCGTTGGTGTCAGAGGGGATGACTGTCAATACAATTTTTATGCAACGTTTCAGCAGAAATCTACTAATTTTTTATAAAAATAACAACAAAAATCCTTTTCCTCAACCCAGATTTCATGGAAATGTAAGTATAAGGCTAAAATTCTGTTTTTACTTTTTGAATACTTTACAACCTCCAATCACTGTAACCCAATTACAATGACCTTCAAACGACGTGGTTTTGTTCTACAACAGACCATGCTGTTGTTTCCTTGTCTATGCTTTCACAGATGGTGATTTTATAAATTTTTTTATGTTTCCCTACAATATTGTGTAATTAACCTTTGCAAATCTATTTTAATAACTCTTTTCAACATTAATAATTAAGAGAAAGAAGAAAAAGGGAAGGAGGCGTCTGCTAAATTACTAACAATGCTGTAATTTCAAATAAAAGATTTTTCAAAGCAATTTTCTTGTTAATATTCATATACACAAAGAAATGTTACCAGTAAGCCATTAACAACAGTACATATCACATTTCTATGATTAAAATTTATACTAAACATTACTAAGAATTTTGTACTACTCTCTGGTAATGTGGAAGGTTAGGGGGGTGACATCAAGAATTATGACACTGGGTAACACCAACCCTAGTGAATTTCCTGGTAAAGTGGAAAAGAAAGGATTCTATGTCTCTCTGTAATCAGAGTTAGAAACGTTTAGTTTGCATTCAGAATGAAGATGAAGTCAGAGCTGACACCCTCTGGGAGTAAATGAAAACCCTCAGAAGTGGAGGAGATGAAACTCCCCTCCTGAGGATTTCTCAGTTCCGCACCCAAGTCTATCTCCGCCGGTTCAATGAGGATTCCGTTTAGAGCATCTTCCAGAGCCTGCCTCCTGCTGGAAAAAAGAGGGATGTTTGTGAAAAGCTCAGAAATGCACTAGCCGCCTGGAGGGCAATCAGAAAGTGTTTAGTGCAGCCACCATTTGAGATGATGCGTGGTTCAGGTGGAAAATGTTTGTCTATCGGCACGCAATTTAGGGTTTGATTCGCTTTGTGATGAGTTTTCTTTGCGTACAGTTTCCCATGGATGGACAGTGGTTAAAGGATGTATCACGTGTTTTGAACATGTCCCTAGAAGAGGCTAATCCTTGGAAAGGGACATCATGCTTGGAAAAGTGGAGGGTCAGCGAAAGAGAGCAAGATCCTCAATGAAAAATTGACACATTGACTGCAGAAATGGGCTCAAGCGTGTCAGAGATGATAAAGATAGCACAGGATTGAAAAGGGTTGTTCAGAGAGTTGCTATGAGTCCTGCTTGACTCAATGGCACCTAACAACAAAATAGATGAGAGCACTGTGAGTCTGAATTGGCTGGATGTTACAGGATTTTCTGATTTTTCTTTTAATGGCTTTTCCAGAATTCCACAGAATCCTGGCCTCTTGCTAATGCACGGAAGAAGCAATTGGGTGGTTAAGGGTGGTGGATCTTCTAGTGCAGAGGGCACTGTGTGTTGAATGACTTATCACTCTGATTTAGGATATAAAATATCTAGCAAATAGTTAAAGCTTTAGAAACACAATAGTGTTTCTCAGGCCAGTTCTTAATTGTTTTTGGCCAAACAATCTTGTAGGTTGTAGAGTCCTGGTGTGTCCACTTGCCATACAGAGGTAACTTGTGGTTGCTGTGAAGCTAAACACTGACATGGTGTGTCAAATGCGATAATGGTTACCCATGGAGGACAGTGTTTGATGGGGCTCCCCAATTAAAACAAACTTGGAAGCAGTAATGGTATCCACTTCTGTAAATAGCTTGCCACTGAAAACCTTATGAACTTGGAGAAAGAATGAAAGTGACGCAAGAGTCAAGGACTTTCATTCATAGGGTTGCTATAAGTCGCCTATGACTTGACAGAACTTAACAACAGCTAGTAAATAAAAACTTTAA
>NW_006400183.1:248041-253672 GCF_000299155.1 Elephantulus edwardii | reverse complement strand
GGGACGAAAATAAAGCCACAAGAACCCTGAGCGTTCCATACGTGTTCCTTCTCAAGACGCGAGACGCTATCATATCGAATACACCAGATGCTCTGCTGGAGAAGGAGGTGCAATCTCCTCCTGTACTAGTCAGATCCGATTTGACGGCACACACACACAAATAATAATAATAATAATAATAATAATAATAATAAATTAAAACTTCAGAAACACAATGGTGGCTTAGGTGAGTCAATTACTCAGCAACAAGTCAAGGTGATAAATGAGGGTATGACTTACTTTTCTCTTAACTACTTCCACTAAAGAAAAACCTTTCAGTCTTAGTTATTGTGTTTGCCATAAAAGAAATATCACAAGTGAATAGTTGTGAGTGAGAGAACAGGTAACATAAGTAAGCTTTGCTACAGAGAAATAGGTGATTTCTGAGATGAGTTTGGAGATAAGATAAGCTCACATGAAAATTTAATCGAGAAAGAATAATATTACATAAGATTGAGAGTACAATTAAGTGTTACAGAATTCTAATTCTTCTCAGTGTTAGTCAGAATTTCTTATGATCCACACAGCTGAATGCCTTTTCATGGCAAATAAAACACAAGTAAATATTTTTCTGGTGTTCTCTGCTATCAGCCAAAATCCACCTGATATCAACAGTGATATTATATACCTCATTCTATATATATCCCATATAGTCTTCTGAATCCAGCTTGAATTTCTGGCCATTCTCTGACATTTTTTAAACAACCTTCATCAAGATATTACTTATATTTTATATTTACATAATATTGCTAGTACTATTAGATCATTTCTGAATTCTGTTGGGTCATCTCTTGAAAAGGGCCAGTATCAGTCTATCTCAGCACACTAATGCAACTCTGGACATGTTGTCAATCTGTACGTGTTCCATTTCATTTTATACAACTTCCAATTTTCCTAAATTATTTTTTCATTGATTTCACCTTCCAGTTATCAGTGAATGCTTGCAGTTGTTTGTCCTCATTTTGCATACTGCCACATCAGCAAACGAAGAAGAAAGGGAGTTCCAGAACATTTAACTGTGCTTATGTAAAATCTGTACATAGAGCAAGAAGCAGTCATTTGAAAAGGACAATTATATGCCGCATGGCTTAAAATCAGAAAAAGTATGCATCAAGGCTGCAACCTTTCTCCAAACTTATTCAACATGTATGCTGAAGAAGTAATTTGAGAGGGCCGGCTTTATGAAGAAGAACATGACGTCAAGATTAAAGGAAGACTAATGTCTACAGTATGCAGATGATTCCTTGCAGAAAGTGAAGACCTGAAGCACTTAATGAAGAAGCTTCCCATGTGGAAAAAGAATTGGTCACATTGAAATTAATAATAATAATAATAATAATAATAAAGAACTGGTCAACTATTTCAGGAAGAAGCATAAGATCAACAACCAATTGTTCTGAGGGAGAAGTCTAAGTTTCAAAGCATAGATGAAAAATAAGGCTGAAGATATTGATGAGATAACAGATCTTTCAACAAATGGCTACAGCACTGGACGTTCTCATTAGTCTATAGACATAGACTAACATTCTCATTAGTCTACTTGGACAATGGACTTGAGATTCATAATTGTGCCATCTCAAAGAAAGGTGATTCAACAGTGTGTGGAAAATATTGTTGTTGTTTTGTTAGGTGTCTTAGAGTCACCTATGACTAATAACGGCTCTTTTGAAGAACCAATCAGATCCTTGCCCTACCCTATGCAATCCTGATGATCTCTCATATGCTTGAGCCCACTGATCACTGTGTCACTCTATCTTGAGTCATCTTCTCTTTCACTGATCCTCTAACTTTTCTAGTATCATGTCTTTTTCCAAGGACTAGTTGCTTCTAATAACATAGGAAGCAAGTGAAAATATCATGGCTTGGATCAGGCCCATTTCAGTTTTTAAACTGTCATTCTTGATTGTAGATCCAATAAAATTAAATCATTGACAACTTCAAACTTTTCTCCAGCTATCATGATGTTGCCTATTGGTTCAGTGGTGAGTATTTTTGTCTTCTTAATGTTGCAATGTAATTAATATTGAAAGCTATAGTTTTTATTTTTTAAAAAACTTTATTTCATTGTGATTTTAACAAAGGTTTACAGAAATATTGGTCTTTCAAAAAATTTGTGGCTTTTAATCTTTTGCAGTAAGTGCTTCAAGTCTTCTTCACTCCCTACAAGCAAGGTTGTATCATCTACATAAGGCAGGTTGTTGATGAGTTTTCCTCCAATCCTGATGTCATTCATTCTTCTTCATATAGTCCAGCTTTTCAAATTATTTGCTCAGTACATATATTAAACATGTATGAAGAAAGCATACAAACCTGACACCCGTGCAGTGTTTCTAAACCATAAAGTGTTCTCTTGATCTATGTTTGGGTGTTGACTGGGGATTCAAGTAGGATGAGTTTCTTAGTAATTTTAGTCTTTTCTCCATCTACCATAATGTTCCTCCCATCTGTCTCTGAAAGACTCGCCAGAGGGTCACCTATGGGTCAGCTCCAACTGTATGGTACACACAACAACATAATAATGGTCCAGCGGTAAGGATTTCCTTGGTCTTTTTATGTCTAGATAGAATCCATATTGGAGGTTGTAAACTAAGGGTTATTGTTGTGTGCCATCAAGTCAGAACTGACCCATATTTCAAGGGGAAGAGACTGCCTATCCTCCTTCTAGGGAGCGTCTGGTGAATTCAAATTGCATTTCTTTAGGATTGCAGCACTGTTTTTTACCACTAGGCCACCAGAGTTCTCCAGACTTCTCCAGACTAAGGTTAAAACCATGAATTTCCTTTTATAAAGTTCTACATTGTAAGATTAAGGAGTAACGGTAATGGTGTGAGGGTGAAGTAGAGGAAATCTTCTGAACAGAAACCAAAACCTACCAAACAAGAAGCAGAGTACTGCGCATCACATTTCAGAATTTCATATTTTTCTATGATTAAGATGGCAACATGCCTCGGCAAGATCCAACGCCATACTTGGTAAAGCAACTTTCCTGAATGGAGAACCTGGGCCCATCATTAGCCCTCAGGTAACCCTAATCAGGAGGTATTTTCAGAAAAAAAAACTTTGGCCATTCGTTTTAAATTGTTAAAGGATCTCACAGCTGGAGGTGGAAACTGCAGCGATTACTGAAAATTGCTAACTGGAATCTTGCCTCTCTTATAGGAATGTGGGGTGAAGGGAAGGTTAACCCTCCTGCCCTCTCCTGCAATCTAGGGGAAGACAGGGAAAGAAGGAAGAAGACGCGCAGGCGGAAAAGGACAACATCACGTGACAGTCAGCATCACGTGTCGCTCATTCTTCAATTCCATTGGAGGGGATTATCGCTGAAAAGCAGAATCTTTGTTTTCCATTGGCTTTCTCTTAATGAGTTATGGATTCTTTTGTGTCGATATTTTCTACGTGAGAATACTAAGTCTGAACTACCTAGAATTTGAGATGTCGTTCCCGATAGAAAAAAAAAAACCAAAACCAACCAACCAAAAAACTCCTATTGACTCAAAACACTTTTTTACGTAAACCCCGAGAAAAAAGGAACAAAGGGATACAACCTTCAACTGAGACATCTTTTGTTCATTCCATCTTCACTTATTCGTTGAGGAAACATGACAGACAACTTCGCGAGTAGCAGGCACCATACGGTCTGTGTGGGCATCCTCGAAGGTCCTGGCCAGAGAATATCAGAGTGTCCTAGGCTATTTGTGGATTGCCCTTTCTTGTCATCACAGGACTACCTCCAAAATACTGTTTCGCTCTTAATAATGGATCATTCTTTCTTACATGAGTAAAAAAATTCCAGTTTTAGGGGGAAAATAGTCACAGTACTTGTTTTTCAGCTTGGGCTGCAGTGTGAAGGAATTGAATACCAACTCGCTGCAGCAACTGATTATATAATTTCGAATGGTTTCATGGCCGAGGTGGAGCCTGAATTCATCTGGAAACCCTTCAAAAATAGTATTAGCCAACAAACAACAGCTTTCGCTCTTTTTCATTTCTTTTAATACGACAGAGGAGAAGCAGATTGCTGAGCTTTAACTAGCTTTTAAAATATTGTTTTCTTTACGTATTTTTATTAGTTTACATGCACTCTTTCATATGGGGTGTGTTCCATCCATGTGCATTGTGTTGAACACAATCTTTCCTTTACATTGTTTTATTAATATATATTGTGTTTTATAAAATGATTCCTCTTTACTGGATTTTACATGATTAATTACTATTGATCTATGCCTATTAGCACCAGTCTTTTCAGATCCACCTTGAATCTTTCCTTCACACTCCTCTCACTGCCCCATCTGCCCTTCAGCTTCTGATATCCTTGCGATTTGCTCCTTGCTTTTTATCCGCCCCTCTTTTCTTTATCGCCTTCCTCTTTTGAACATTTATGTGTATCTTGCTCTGTTATCCTCCTCTCTTCACAATAACGGTTATAAATCTTGTTTTCTTTGCTTGGGGCGGTAGATGCTAGGAGTGAATGGTGTGTTGTGCTGTTATTACCTATATGTTGCATACCTTCTTAGTAAGAATGAAATGCTACTAAAATATTACCCCGAAGGCCCCACTGGGATTCGAACCCAGGATCTCCTGTTTACAAGACAGGCGCTTTAACCAACTAAGCCATGGAGCCAAGTGGCTCTAGGATCCTTGAAAGTGGCTTTTATTTACTTTCTAATGACAATGTTCTTGCCCTAATTCCATTACTCTGTATGTTTTCTTTGAAGTACATCTTTAAAATTAATACGAATCCGAAATAAATTTCTTACCAATTATTGTGGTATTTACAAGTATTTTTTATCATTTTTAATTTTATTGATTTTAATGAACTTTTAATTTTAATGGATTACAGAGATTTTTATTTTCCGTTCATTTATTGTTGCACTTTTCTCCCTGCCCACCCCTCCCCCCAGCAAATATATTTTCAAAGTTTAGAAACCGTCTACCATTGGGATATTTACAACCTGCACCCCTTTTCCCCCATCCGTCAGCAAAGGGGCAATGTGGTGCTCCACTCTCTCCCTGTCAGCACCTTCTTAACTACTGATCCACGTGGTTCTTGCCTCCCAAATCTTGCAGCCGCAGAGAACCATGTAGCTCCTAGCATTAACTGCCACCTGGGGAAAGAATGAGGTTCTGAGGTAATTACAGGAAAAAACTATGAAGGAATGCTGCGTACTCGGTTCTGAACCCATGTAAACGGAATATTTGAGGCTGGCAATGTACGGAATCTTGTGAGCTGACCTGTCAGGGTTGCTGTCATGAAGAAACTGAGTTGTGTCTCTGCAAGATACAGGTATATAATATATATATCATTGTCCTGATAAATTACATAGCTCTAATAGTTGTAAGAGGATCAGGGTGCAGTGCAATCCTCCCTAATCTCATCCCAACCCTAATCAGATATAAGGGGAGGCTTCCTTGGGTGTGTTCTGTCATTTATTGCCTTCAATTAGGAACTGACTTTGAGAGACTGTAAATCGCAAAGGAGGTTGCTTATCTTTCTTCCACCCTGCTCCGGGGAATTTGAAGGACCTTCTTTTAGGTTAGCAGCGCAATTTCCTACCCACTAGACCATCAATCTAGCTCACTAGTGATAAAAAA
>NW_006400183.1:241407-245261 GCF_000299155.1 Elephantulus edwardii | reverse complement strand
ATACATACATACATACATACATACATACTTTGACTGGAGACTGCCAGGAGTTCATACTAGATCCCAAAGAGACTGTGGAACAAGGAAGATCATTGTTGATATAAAATGGATTTTGACTGAAAGCAGAAAATAGCAGAAAAATATTTATTTGTGGTTTGTTTTTTAACTGTGCAAAAGAATCCAAATATGTGAATTATGATGAACTATAGACAACAGTTGAGGAGAAAGGGAATCCCAGGATACTTAGCTGTGCTTATGCAGAACTTGTTCATAGACAAGAAGCTGTCATTCTAACAGAACAAGGATTTAAATTCAGCAAAGGTGTCAGGACTGTATCCTTTAATTACACCTACTCAATTTGCATGCTGAGCAAAAGAGTAACCAAGTCCCTGAGCTTCCAGGGCACCTCTCAACTTTGCTAGATAATTTAAAATCATTTTCCAGAATAATTGCATCAAATGCAAATAAAATCTAGTGTAGGCATTATAGGTGATGTAACTACAGAATGTAGACTTTGTGTACACTTTATGCTTTAAATTAACCCAATCTAGTTTGTGTAAAACAGTTATTTCATTGTAATTTAAACACCATGCATTTCCATGGTTACACAGTAAGTAACTTTTAAAAGGTTTATTGATCATCTTGATTTTCTCTTCTCTAAAGTCTTTATGGTATTAATTTTTCTATTTGGTTACTTACTTTTTTGTTGTTGGTTTACAGTAAATCTTTCTATTCTGAATAATAATCCTTTGTCAGGTATTTGTGTCGCACACACACATTAATTTCTGCTTAGTTGTTTCATATTTTGAGGTGTCTATGATAAGCAAAAGTTAATTTTACTCTATCTAGATTTATTAACTTATGGTTTATATTTTTGTATCTTAAGAAATTCTTTTCTTATTCAAATTCAGGAGATTTCACATATATTGTTCAAAAAGTTTTATAGATTTGATGTCTACACTTAAATTTTTAATACATTTAGAATATATGGATTAATCTCATTTCCTTCCAAATATATTTTCTTAAACCCCCCCCCCCCCATGAAATAGCAGTCATTTTGCCATACATCCACAGGATTGTTTATGGGCCTCCTATTCTGTTCCTGTATGTTTTCCTGTTGTTTTGTTGTTGTTAGGTGTCATCAAGTCGACTCTGAATTAAAGTGACCCTATGTGCAGCAGCTCTGAACCCTACTCTATTTTGAGCCAATTTCATTGTCTCTGACACACCCTCCCCCACTACCCCATTCAGTGAGTCAATCCATCTCACCCTGGGTTTTCCTCACTTGTACTGTCTCTCCAACCATCTAAGTATGATGTTCCTTTCCAAGGACTGGTCCCTCTTGCAACATGCTCAAATTATGTCAAATGGAGCTTCAAAATCCTTGTCTCCAAGGAGCAGCCTGGCTTCACCCTCTGCCATGTCTCCATACCTTTTCAAACTATATGCAGAACAGATTATCCGGGAGGCTGGGCTGTATGAGGAGAAGTGTGGCATCAGAATTGGTGGAAGATTCATCAAGAATCTGCCTTATGCGGATGACACAACCCTGCTTGCTGAAACTGAAGAGGACCTGAAGCACTTGCTGCAGAGGGTCAAGGACTGTAGACTTCAATATGGATTGAGGCTCAATATCAAGAAGACAAAGATTCTCACCACTGGACCAATTGGCAGCATCAGGATGGATGGTGAAGAGATTGAGCTTGTTAACAGCTTTAGTTTGCTTGGCTCCACAGTCAACACTCTTGGCACCAGTAGCCAGGAAATTAAAAGGTGCATCGCCATGGGAAAGTCTGCAGTTAGGGACCTCTCCAAAGTACTGAAGAGCAATGGTGTCACTCTGGAGACAGAGTGTATCTGGTGAGCCTGATACAGGCCATGATTTTTGCAATCACTTGCTATGCATCAGAGAGTTGGACAATGACTTGGGAGGATAGAAGGAGAATTGATGTCTTTGAGCTGTGGTGCTGGAGAAGAGTATTAAGGATATCATGGACTGCTAGGTAAACAAACAGATTGATCCTGGAGAGGGTTAAACCAGGCTGCTACTTGGAAGCAAGGATCCTGAGGCTTCGTCTGATATATTTTGGACATTTTGCAAGGAGGGACCAGTCCTTAGAGAAGGACGTCATGCTTGGAAGGGTGGAGGGACAGCACAGGAGGGGAAGACCCTCTATGAGGTGGATTGATTCAGTGACTAGGGTAGTGGGGGTAGGTGTGTCTGAGTGAGACTGGCACAGGACAGAGCAGGGTGTAGGGCTGTAGGGCTGTTGTACATAGGGTCTCTATGAGTCACAGGAGACTCGATGGCACATAACAACAGGATGGACCTTTTTATTCTCTTAGAAGTCCATGGTATTTTCATTACTCTTCTCCAGCACTATAACGCAAAAGCATTGATTCCTCTTCTATCATCTTTAGTCATTGTCCAGCTCTCTGATGCATAGCAAGAAACTTCAAAGACCCTGGCTTGGATCAGGCATACCTTAGTCTACAGACTAACATCATTGTTTTTCAGTACTCTGGAGAGTTTCCTGACAGCAGATTTTTTTTTTCCCCCAGCACAATTCATCTCTTGATTTCCTGGCTACTGATACCAAGAGTGTTGATTGCGGAGCCAAACAAACTGAAGCTGTTGATGATCATAATCTCCACCATTTATCACGATGCTGCCAATTGGCCCAGTCTTGCAATATGTTAATACTGCTTTATCTCAAAACTATATACAGCTTTATAAACTTTTATATAGTGCAAGTGTTCTCATCTCCTTTTTTGTTTCTTAACAAGTCTTCACTCTGCATGTATACATTTTAGATACAGTTGTCACAATCATGAAAATCCATCAGTATTTTCAGTTCAACTGCAAACTAGCGCCTTTCTATTATTGAGTCTTTTTGAACAAGTAAGTGCACACACTTTCATCCCTACTATAATTTCTACAACTCAATCAGTTATCCTTCATCTATTTAATTACAAACTCTTCCTTGGGTTACTGTCTCCAGCATTCCAGTCTATTTTCCACACAGTAGCCAGAGAAATCTTAACTAAAATGTACTTCATATTCAATTTTGGAAGCAGAAGCAGCATCCACTTCCTAAACAACATGCCTCTGGAAACTATGAAATTTGAGAAACAGCAATAGGTATAGAAAGGCTTCAGGTCTTTTGATCATAGTGTTGTTATGAGTCATACTCAACTCAACAGCAATCAACAACACATCCTTTATTTACCATATCTTCTGCCACTTTCTAATACCTCCAGGATTAAAACTAAATTCCTCAACCTGCTTTTAGCTTTCTGAACTGACCTCTTTTCATCTGTCTGTCCTTACCACCAACCATCTTTCAGCAACCTGCGTTTCTCTGCCCTGCTGCCATCCTGCATCCACATTTGGTTCCTCTCATTAAAAGAGAGGTTTTTCAGGTAAAAAAATAACAATTTGGAAATTTTACCAAATTGAAAATGAAAATGATATTTTTTTTCAGGAATAATTTCTATTAAAATCCTAAAATAAAACTGCAGCCATTTTCCAGCTGGGACCTGAGGACATGGCACTGCTGAGGGAGAAAAGGCAGACAAAGAGAAAAAGTGAGGCACAGGGGACCAAGGCAAAAGCCAAAGCCCTGAATGTTTATTTTTTTTCCTTCAGTATACATAGAGAAAATATAAGCATTCTATTACTATCCAGCTTCTTGCTATACAGCAAACAATTATCTCTTAAAAAATTTTTCCACCACAACAAGATAAACAATTCAATTGAAAAATGGGCACAGGATAGGAACAGACACTTCAGTACCAACGAAGACATTCAGATGGCCAACAAGCACATGAAGAAATGTTCAAAATCCCTAGCT
>NW_006400183.1:239941-240656 GCF_000299155.1 Elephantulus edwardii | reverse complement strand
TTTTTTTTTTCAAAGTGAAGAGTGAACTGGGGGGAAGGGAGGCAGGGAGAAAAGTGCAACAATGAATGAATGAATTAATGGAAATCCAAAGGCTGTAGATTTTCATTAAAATTAATAATAATAATAATTTCAATACAGTTGGAGCTCTGTAATGATTTGCCCAGAAAATCCCAACAAGCACACAGGAAATTTATCTCTATTTTCTACAAACTCTCAAGGACAGTAGCTTCTTGTTAATCTATGTTTTCCACAAACTCTCAAGGACTTTAGTTTCTCGTTAATTAAGCCTTCACAGCTGATCTTCTGAGTCGTATGAAGTCTCAAGAATGAACCCTGTTTTCTTGGGACACATCTGCATGTTTGTCCAGGCAGCTGTTTTCAGTTAACTTCCCACTGAGTGTTCTCAAAGCAGTGCTCTAGGCTTACATATTTGACAGTCAAAAACCCTCACATAAAACACAACGTTGAGTATCACTTTGCATTCTTTTGAAGTCCAAGTCCTTGAGGCAGAGAAAACAGTAGAAACACAGACGCATAAAAGACATGCAATCTGTAAACAGCCTCACTCCTTGTTCCTTTTTTTATTGTTTAATGAGCCTGAGGTTTAAGAGATTAAAATAATTAAATTTTGCTATTTTGACTGGGGTGAAATGATATCTCATAGTTGTTTTAATTTGCATCTCTCTTAGGGCTAGGGATTTTGAGCATTTCTTCA
>NW_006400183.1:232756-237822 GCF_000299155.1 Elephantulus edwardii | reverse complement strand
AATTAATAAAATATAATTATAGAAAAAAAAGATATTAAAATAACTATAAGCATTTAATCTTGATAGTAAGAATTTGAACAAATTTTAAATTCCATTTAACACAAAGTTATCAGAACATAAAAAATACAATATGCTTTTTTCAATCACTAGCCAAATTTCTCCTTTAGTAATCTAATAAATTTCAGTTATACAGTATTAGGCATTTTTCACAATATTTTTTCTGTTTTGGAAACAGTGGGAAAAGATTTTCTGGAAGAAATTACTTAGAAAATATCAGAAAAGGTACAAAGTTGGCTTAAAAGTCTCAATTCAATTATCAAAATTCTTAACAATTAACTACAGAAGACATTCACGTTATAGAAGGGAGGTCTTCATAACAGAAAAACCTTCAGCACCTGGCCTAGGAGTCTTTTGGATTTCTGAAATGTCCCAAGATGTTAGTCCACTCAAAATAGGTTCTCCAAAGCCCTAAAACTCAAACTCATTGCCCTTTAGTCTACCTGATCTAATTGCCAAAGATGCACATCCTTTTGATTAGCATTGCAATACACTAAGGACTACATCAGCCGAGCACCCTCCAAACACCCAAAGATTCATCACTAAAAATCTTTAAGCCATTTTCTCCTACTACCCTCTTACCTTGTCACAAAACTCCATTTTGTTTTATTCTATCTCAAGCATCTTAACACTAGAACTGAGGGAGAAGAGGTGCTCTAACAAGGGCATAGCTGAAGTAGGAAAGTAGAGAGGATGTCTGAGTATAAAGTTGTACTTGCCATTCAGTCTCTCAGCTGAAACTTCAGGGTTTGTCTTGTTTTCCCCAAATTTAAACCTATGACAATACACATTGCCAGGAGACTAAGGTTAATACAAAGACTTCAAAACAGGTATGTATGTTGGGTGATCTGACTGGACCTGCAATAGGTCAGCCTGCATCATTTCTGATTGGAATGGAAAAGAGGTGCAAGTATCCTGTGGGTTAGGAGAGACACCAAGGAAAGTAACTGAATCTGCACCAGCAGATTCTGCCAGCACTTCACTTGGGAAAACAGCAGCATAGCTGAGACTTTTGTAACAAAAAAATTTTAGTATTTCTAGATATTGGGAATTGAGGGAGGGAACAGATCATCCGAGATGCTGGGCTGTACGAGGAGGAATGTGGCATCAGGATTGGTGGAAGAATCATCAACAACCTGTATTATGCAGATGACACAACCCTGCTTGCTGAAACTGAGGAGGACCTGAAGGGCTTGCTGCAGAAGGTCAAGGACTGCAGCCTTTGATATGGATTGAGGCTCAACATTAAGAAAACAAAGATTCTCACCCCTGAGCCAGTTGGCAGCATTGATATGGATGGTGAAGAGATTGAGATAGTTAACAGTTTTAGTTTACTTGGCTCCAGAGTCAATACTCGTAGTAACAGCAGCCAGGAAATCAAGAGACCATTGCATTGGTAAAGTCAGCTGTGATGGACCTCTCAAGAGTACTGAAGAGCAACGACATCAGGCTGGGGACTAAGGTGCACCTGATCCAGGCTATAGTCTTTGCAATTACGTGCTATGCATCAGAGAGTTGGACAGTGACTAGGGATGATAGAAAGAGAATTGATGCCTTTGAGCTGTGGTGCTGGAGAAGAGTGTTGAATATACCATGGACTACTAGAAGAACAAACAGGTTTGTCCTGGAGAGGGTGAAACCAGAAGTCTCCTTGGAGTCAAGGATTCTGAAGCTTTATCTGACATACTTTAAGCATGTTGCAAGGAGGGACTGGTCCTTGGAGAGGGACATCATGTTTGGGAAAGTGGAGGGATGGCACAGGAGAGGAAGACCCTCGATGAGATGGATCGATTCTGTGAGTGGAGTGGTGGGAATGAGTGTGTTTGAGACGGCGAGGTTGGCACAGGAAACAACGGCGTTTAGGGCTCTTGTACGTAGGGTCGTTACAAGTCGCAAGCAACTTGATGGCACATAACAACAACAAAAGAAGCTAAGCTAATGGTTGTTATACCACCGTATGGAAATTGGAAGTATGAATTTGTAACTTGCTCTCTGTCTTAATTATCTAGTTCTGCTGTACCATAAATATCAGTGGACGGTGTCCGAATTCACCCAGTAAGTTATAGGCGAAGGCTTTCTGTCTCTATTGGTTCACAGTTTAGGAGGAAGATCCATATCTTCTTTCATTAGCAATAGGCGAAAAATTCCTTGAAGATCTTCATGTGTCTTGGCATCAAGCTTTTCTGGAATCTAGGCAGTTCCTAGTACCAGGACCTACATTCAAAGATGCACTCCATTCTCAACTCGTACTGATGGTCTTGAGGTCCCTGCTCTCTGCTCAATCTTTCTCCCTGTAACACTTGTGAGATAAAAAGTGTTGCAGTTATATCCAAGTAAAAACAGGGCACTGATGGAATTTAGGGTGTTGCATCTCACCCTGAAATCTGTCCCACCTAAATGGTTTATCACATCATAACAGATAATTTCATAATGCTACCATTATATACCTATGCTATGCAGATGACACAACCTTGCTTGCTGAAAATGAAGAAGAACTGAAGCACTTGCTTCAAAAGGTCAAGGACTAGAGTCTTCAATATGGATTGAAGCTCAACATCAAGCAGACAAAGATTCTCATCACTGGGCCAATTGGCAGCACGATAATAGATGGAGAAGAGATTGAAGTTGTTAGCAACTGCAGCTTGCTTGGATCCACAATCAGAAATTCAAAAGATTAATTGCATTGGGAAAATCTGCTGTCATGGACCTTTCCAGAGTACTGAAGAGCAACAATGTCAGTCTAGATACAAAGATGCGCCTAATCCAGGTCTTCTCAATTACTTGTTATGCTTCAGAGAGTCAGACAATGCCTAGGGATGACAGAAGAATAGATGACTTTGAGTTGTGGTGCTGGAGAAGAGTCTTGAACGTACAATGGACTGCCAAGAAATCAAATAGGTCTGTCTTAAAGAGGGTGAAATGAAGTCTTTCCTTGGAAGTTAGAATTCTGAAGCTCCGCCTCACTTACTTTGGGCACATGGCCAGGAGAGATCGGTCCTAGGAGAAGGACATCATGCTCGGAAGGGTGGATGGACAGTGCAGGAAAGGTAGACCCTGGATGAGATGAATTGATACAGTAACTGGGACAATGGGGGTTGATGTGTTGGAATTAGTGAAACTGGCTCAGGACAGGGAAGGATTCAGGGCTGCTGTACATTGCACATCACTATACATTGCAGGCGACTCAATGGCACATAACAACAACAACAACAACATACTATCACAGGTTTGGGAACAGGCGTAGTATCCACTTCCTAGACAACATGTCTCCGGAAACACTATGAACTTTGATAAATGTCGATAGTTGTAGAGGGGCTTCAGGCCTTTTGTTTAAAGGGTTACTATGAGTCGTGCTCAACTGGAAGGCAATCAACAACAACCGTTATATAATAACTAAACCACTGAGAAACATAATCCAGCCAAGTTGAATATATCTTGAGAGGAATGGAGAGGGGCACACAATTCAGTATGTTCTGACTAACTTATAAAATTCTGGCTTTCTCATGGAGAATATGTACAAATTCTTCAAACATCTTTGTGGAAATTTACCATTGTGTAATTTAACGTTCAACTTAACCTCTTTCAGCAAGATTTCCTTCAGCTATTAAATAATAAGGAAGCTCTGGTGACCTAGTGGTAAGAAGCTGCAATGTAATACCCAAGGCATGTGGTTTAATCGGTTGCTCCAAGGATGGGCAATCTTCTCCCTCTCAATTGATTCACTGCCCCTGAGAATCCAGTGGAGGGTGAGCTATAAGTGTGTTTCGACTCTATGGTATACAATAACAACATTAATAACAAAAGATACACTAAAAGATTAAAACAAAGGAGAAAGAAAGAAATACTAATATTCCCGAGTATAAAAAAAGTACCATAATCCAATCTTTTGCTACTAAAACTTGCAGTGAAGAACAGAAAGGCAAATAATTCAAATATCTAAGGTTTCAACCAAAAATCTTTTCCAGATGTCTCCAATTCTGCTCTCAGATATCTAATATTTCTTAGATGGAAGATACAGACATTTAGAAACATATGGTTACTCTTAGATTGCTTTCTCTGTGTATTTTTTTAAATAAAAAATCATTACATATGTTGCTTTTAAAATTTAAAAATGAGAAACACTGATAATTTATACAATTAATGAAACAAATGGTGAAAGAACTTTTAAAATGCAAATCTTTTCATTTCAAAAGAAAAGGGGGCGAGTGGAACTAAATTGCTCTTTGAAATCTACCTGAGAAAAGGTTAAAATCTGAACACATGTGTCCCAGCCCACTGGTGTTCAGAGGTTCCTCCCTTCAGATCTCACAGGTCAGAGTAACTTTTCAGAAACATTGTCAATTATTTTCTAGACTGTTAGGTGCCCCTTTTAAAGTTTCTTTGCAAAAACAGACATAGAATACATTGTTGTTTGTTGTTGCTGTTGTTGTTGTTAAATGCCGTCAAGTTGTAGGCAATTTATAGTAACCCTATGAACGAAACACCTGAATACTTGTATAACTTTATTCATTTCTCCAAGTTCATAGTGTTTTCAGAGGCAAGCTATTTCAGAAGTGGATGTCACTCCTGCATCCAAGCAGGTTTTAATTGTGGAGCTCCACCAAACACTGTCCTACCATGTGTAACCATTATTGCATTTGGCACATCAGGGTCCCAATGTTCAGCATCACAGCCACCACGAGTTACCTCTGTACAGCAAATGGACTGACCAGTGTTATACCACCTAGAAGAATGTTTGACCAAAACGAATTAAAAGCAGGCCTTTCTCAGCATCACTTTCTGTCCATTAGGGCAACTGAGCTATCTCTATGTTGTCGTTAAATGCCGTGTTTAATAAATACACATATAAAGATGCATGGAACGAACCAAGAAGTCAGAAATTACAGTTTGCCTTCATGTTGTTGTTGTTGTTAGGTGCCGTCGAGTCGTTTGCGACTCATAGCGACCCTATGCACAACAGCCCTAAACCCTGCTCTATCCTGCGCCAACCGCACCGCCTCTGACACACC
>NW_006400183.1:226289-230916 GCF_000299155.1 Elephantulus edwardii | reverse complement strand
GGTATGAAATCAAAGTCATATTTTGGCTCCTGTGGATTTGGTTTAATTTTCCTCAGCTTCAGCTTGAACTTGCATATGAGTAATTGGTGGTCTCTTTTGCCTTCATAGGTTAGATATTTTCTCTAAACCATTTCTAAGAATAAATGTGTATATATACAATGCCCATTTGTGTTATGAATGACCCTAAAATGCACCTAATAGCAAGCAGACACTTTTATGACACTTGATCTGTCTTTTTTGCAAATAAACTCCTTTCTTCTAGTGTTTGTATAGTGTTGAGCTTGGACCCTTTTAGGTAAAATACTCCCAGAAGACTTTTTTAAAAACTGTAAAATTATGTTAGATAAAATAATGCACTATAATCCAACTGAAGTGTAAGAACTAGGTATGAACAATGTTTCATCCATTTTCAGAGGTTTTAGACAGTCCATTAAAACCTTTCTTTTCATCAATAAAAAAATAATTGGTTTCATTTTATATCAATCACCAAATGTCATTTCATTCTTCAGCTTTCAATGTCACTTTCTTTATAAAAAACACTAACTATATGTGTGAGGTTTCCTGGTCTCATAGTTGGCTAAATCTTAGTTGATCCTTATGTGGGTTTTCAGAGGCTGTAAATAAAATGGGAGGCGATTATCTATCTTTCTCCTGATTAGCAATTTGTGAATTTTGACTCCCTGAAAGGCCTTGCCCTTTGATTTAAAACAAGTGCAACTCCTTACAGACTATGTTACCAGAGCTTCATATTATATTCATTATAATTGTTTGCATATGTCTCCTGATCTCCAGACTATTGGTGCCAAGAGTGTTGATAGTGGATCCAAGTAAAATTAAACAATTGACAATTTCAATCTTTTCTCCATATATCATGATGTAGCTTATTAGACCAGTGGTGGTAGATTTTTATCTTCTCGATGTTGAAATGTAATCCATATTGAAGGCTCTAGTCTTTGATCTTCTGTAGCAAGCATTTCAAGTCCTCTTACTTTCAGCAAAGAAGGTTGTGTCATATGCATAATACAGGTTGTGATTAGTCTTTCCCAGATCTGATACCACATTCTTCTTCATAGAGTCTAGTTTCTTCAATTATTTGCTCAGTGTACAGATTGAACAGGTAGGAGATAGGATATAATCCTGAAGCACATTCTTTCTGATTTTAAAGTGGGCACATGGCCAGGAGGGACTGGTCCTTGGAGAAGGACATTATACTCTGAAGGGTGGAGGGACAGTGCAGGAGAGGAAGACCCTGATAAAATGGATTGATACAGTAACTGGGGTAATGGGAGTAGGTGTGTCAGAGTCAGTGAAACTGGCTCAGGATAGGGCAGGCTTCAGAGCTGTTGTACATATGGTTACTATGAGTAGCAGGTGACTCGAGGGCACATAACAACAATAACGTTCCCTTGTTCTATTCAGACAATAGCCTTATTGTCTTGGTATAGGCTTCATATGGGCATAATTAAGTGTTTTGGGATTACCATTCTTCTCAGTGTTAACCAGTTTGTTATGATCTACACAGTCAAATGCCTTTGCATCGTCAACAAAATCAAGAGACATGCTGGTTGGGAAACATGCTGTGAAAACCCTCTTCAAATTACTAAAGAGCAATGATGTGAGTTTGTAGACTAAGGTGCACCTGATTCAGACAATGGTCTTTTCAATCACTTGTTATGCATCTGAGAACTTGTTATGCATCTGAGGACCATGAAGAAAGATAACAAAAATACAATTGATTACTTTGGTTTGTGGTGTTGGAGAAGAGTACTGAATATTCCATGGACTGCCAAAATAAAGATATGTCTTGGGAAAACAGCAGCCAGAAGGTTCCTTGGAGTCAAGGATGATGAAACTGAATTTCACATACTTTGGGCATGTTGCTAGGAAAGACTACTTCTTGGAAAGGGACATCATGCTCAGAAAGGTGGAGAATGAGGAAAAGAGGACAAGACCGTCAATGAGATGGACTAAAACATTGACAGTAGCAATGGTTAAAGAGTGTCAGAAATGATGAGGATGGCACACAATACGACAGAGTTCAGACCTATTGTTCATAGGGTCACTATGAGTCATACTTGACACAAAAGCACCTAACAACAATAATTTTTGCTTCCCTGGTTAGCAAAAGATTACTATTGTCTTCAAGGTTCCTGACAGCTTTGACCCTAAAGAAAATGCTTCCTGCTAAGTGGAGGAAAGATCATCAACAACCTATGTTATACAGATGACACAATCTTGCTTGCTGAAACTGAGGAGAACTTGAAACACTTGCTGTAGAGGATCAAAGACTACAGCCTTCAATATGGATTGAATCTCAACATCAAGAAAACAAAAATTCTCACCATTTGACCAATAAGCAACATCATGATAGATGGAGAAAAGATTGAAGCTGTCAACAATTTCTTCTTACTTGTATCCACAGTCAACACTCTTGATATCAGCAGTCAGGATATTGGAAGATGTAATGTATCAAGCAAGTTTGCTGTCAAAGATTTCTCCAAATTACTGAGGAGCAATTATGTCAATCTGAAGATTAGGGTGTGCCTGATTCAGACCATGATCTTTTCAATCACTTGCTCTTCATCTGAACACTGGACAATAAATAAAGATGACAGAGGAAGAATTGATGCCTTTGAGCTATAGTGTTGGCGGACAATACTCAATATCCCATGGGCTGTCAAAAGAAAAGTTTTGGAGAAAGTGCAGCCAGAATGTTCCAGCCAGAGACAAGGATGACAAAATTTCCTCTCACATACTTAGAGCATGTTGCTAAGCGAGACTATTCTCTGAAAAGGGACATTATGCTTGGAAAAGTCACTGGTCAGGAAAAGAGAGGAAGAGCCTTCACTAGATGCATTGACCCAGTGACTGCAGCCATGGATTCAGGTGTGGCAGAAGTGATTATGATGGCACAGGAAAAGCCAGGGTTCAGATCTGTTGTTCATAGGGTCACTATGGCACCCAATAACTACAACAAGCAGTTACACAGACATAAGACCAGATATATGTGACATCTCAGTCAACCAAGTATTAACAAAGGGTGAAGTACCAATAATACCTAACTTTCTCCCACAGAATCTTAAAGGTAGTCAGTTCTGACTAAATCTAAGAACCTTCACCTAACATTTGTCACTGTGGTCTCTTCACTGTTGTTGTTGTTATTAAGTGCCATCGAGTCATAGACTACTCATAGTGACCCTATGAACAAAAGACCTGGACACTTGTATAACTTTCATCGTTTCTCCAAGTTCATAGGGTTTTGGAGGCAAGCTATTTTGGAAGGGGAAGCCACTCAGCTTCCAAGCTTATTTAATTGGGGGCTCCACCAAACACTATCCACCATCAGTGTCACAGTGTTCAGCATCACAACAACCACGAGTTACCTCTGTACAGCAAATGAACAGACCAGTGCTATACCACTTAGAAGAATGTTTGAACA
The DNA here is from genome assembly GCF_000299155.1 of Elephantulus edwardii. Taxonomy (NCBI): domain Eukaryota; kingdom Metazoa; phylum Chordata; class Mammalia; order Macroscelidea; family Macroscelididae; genus Elephantulus; species Elephantulus edwardii. The sequence goes on along the minus strand of NW_006400183.1, from coordinate 227,477 downwards.
AAAACAATTAAAATCAGCCTGAGGGCCACAGACTAAAATCATCCACCTTTGGCTTGGTAGCATCACTTTCTGTCCACTAGGCCAACTGAGCTCTTTCGTTGTTGTTGTTGTTGTTAAGTATTCATGACTCATAAGAAATCAGAATTTATTACTATAAATTCAAAGCCATACACCATTATAAGAAACTATGTTTCTCCCATCTCAATTATATACTGTCTGATTTTACACCTACTCAACCTACTTAATATGTTTCTAACCTAATATTACTATACAGGTCAGTTTAACAACTTCTCTTTATTCTAGTCTGCCACTTCAAAGAAATCACACTCTTAGAGTCTTATTCCTTAATGAAATATGTTAATAAAAATATAGATAAAATAGAAGATGAGGCGTTTCATATTGGAATCAACATATTTAAAATCATGCTTTAATAAATATAACACGTGAGAATGTGAAAGCGAAAAAAGTCTAGAAACATCACATATTCTTCATTAAAAGTGTACCTATAGGCAATTTATAAAGAACTGCTATTATTACAGTTGTAACTTTTCAGTTTTATAATCTTAATGAAAAGGTTAAAAAGAAATGTTTACATTACCAAAAGTTAAATAGAAAACCCCTACACTGTATATATGCATATTTAAATAAATATTTTCTATATAACAATCAATCTCTCTGCTGATGTGCTGTTCCAATCATTTTTTGGATAATCTTCAGTAAAATTTGCTTGCATGTGAAATTAGTGAGATTGTTCTATAGTTTCCACACTCTGTTGGGTCACCCTTCTTTGGGATGGGAACAAATATAGATATCTTCCAGTCAGTTGGCCAAGTGGCTGTTCTCCAGATTTCTTGGCACAACTTGGTGAGCACGTCCAGGGCAGCATCTGTTAGTTTAAATATGTCAATTGGTATACCATCTATTCCTGGAGCCTTATTTTTTGCCATTTCCTTCAAAGCAGCCTGAACTTAACTTCTTCTTTCATCACCGTAGACTCTTGCTCATATATTGTTTCATGAAATTCTTCTGTGTCTGCCAATTCCTTTCAATACAGTGACTCAGTATATTCTTTCCATCTTCTTTTACTACTTCCTGGATCATTTAACATTCTGCCCAAAGCATCCTTGATTATAGCAACTCGAGGTTTGAATTTGTTCTTCAGTTCCTTGAGCTTAAGATATACTGAGC
>NW_006400183.1:198400-224834 GCF_000299155.1 Elephantulus edwardii | reverse complement strand
ACATACTTTGGACATGTTGTAAAGAGGGACAGGTCCTTGGAGAGGGACATCATGCCTGGGAGGGTGGAGGAATGGCATAGGAGGGGAAGGCCCTCTATGAGGTGGATCGATTCAGTGACTGGGATAATCGGGATGGGAGTGTCAGAGATAGTGCGAATGGCACAGGACAGAGCAGAGTTTAGGGCTCTTGTACATAGGGTCGCTATGAGTGGCAAGCGACTCGATGGCACATAACAACAACAATATAACAATGAAGTTTTTAATGTGACAAATGAGCTTGTTTCTTGCTTGTTAGTTTGTATAATCGTGGTTAGATTGATGACAGTCCTACTCGCAGGGGGATAATGGATATTTAAACTATTTCTGTGTTTTGTTTTAATAACACTTAATGTAGAAAAACCATTTTTACAGAGGTATATTGAGCGGAATAGAAGAAGAGATTTTCAAGCAAGCTCAGAATATTCATTTTGCACTTTTCTCCAAAATGATGCAAGTGCTGCTGTATTTTCAAAATCCATCTTCAATCCTTCATGAGTAGCCAGCTTCAACAATTTATCCTGTAGGGCTACAGTTAAGTTCAAATTATTTTTGGATGAAATAAATGGATTTTGGATCCATGAATTTCCTATGCATGGATCTTCTTTTGATGGAAAAGTCAAAACATTCTAACAAATTTGTTAGATGTTCATTGATAACTTTTTGTAGATGTGTACTATCAAGATCCTTACTTGCTTCAGTAATAATTGTTGTTAAATTATGAAACATGTCATAACATTCTCTAGACACTCTGTTTTGCCATGTTTCTAACTTCAGTTTTTGTCCTTCAATTTTATCAACTGTTGAAAAACATGTTGCATTCTTTCCTTGCATGGAAGCATTAAGATCGTTAAAAATACTGAAGATATCAGACAAATAAGCAAGCTTCGCTGTCCAATTCACATCTTTGAAAAGTTGGGCCCACTGTGGTTTCTTGCTTTGCAGAAACACTAGGAGTTCGTTTCGTAGTTCGAACATTCTCGACAGAATTTTCCCCCATGATAACCACCGCATCTCAGCACGGAGTAACAGTTGTTTATGGTCCATTTCCACCTTGAAGTTAGTGCATTATTCTTCACATAATTCACGATTTTTGCTATGTCAGTAAGCACACTAGTTAGTTCAGCTGATACTTTCTTCATAGCGAGACTTTCTTGATGAATAAAACAGTGCGTTGATTTACATTCTGGGGAAAGTGCTTTAATTTGGGTCATCACCTCGGACTCTTTTCCTGTCACTGAGGCTGTGCTGTCAGAACATACGCCTTCACAACACTTAAAATCCAAACCACTGTTGTTGACGATGTAACTCTTCACCACCTCATACAGTTCTGAGCTTGTCGTGCTCATAGGCAGAGCCGCTGAGAAAAAGAATTCTTCCTTGATGTCATCATCATGTTCGAACCTCACATAGACTAAGAGTATTATCATCTTAGCAATGTCTCTGCATTCGTAGAGCTGCCAAAAAAAAAAACAAAAAAACTTGGCTCGCTTTATTTGTTCTATGAGTTGATGTTCCATATCATTAGCCAGTTCCTGATACATGGAGCAATGGTGTCGCTGGAAAGTGGCACTTGTTTTGCATATAAATGCCTCTTAAGCTTTGATGGTTTTATTGCTTCATTGGCCAGTATGTCTCCACAAATAATGCACTGCGGCTTCAGCACTTCACCATCAATTACCGCCAAGAACCCAAACTCAGTGTACGAGGGGTCGAGGGGTCGTACCTCCGGGCAAAATGAGAATATGCTCTTTTGGTTTCCGCTTCTTGAGAACGACTTCCCTTGTTAACATTTCTTTTACTACTGCTGCTATATTCAGAAAAGAAGTGTTTCTTCTTGACAAAGAAGTCCAATGAAGCTTGTTTTGCCATCTGTCCATTAGGATTAAAAACAAAAGAAATGTTACTTGCCTCCGTTGACTAGTCACTATTAAAAACAAAGCTTAATTGAAAACTTAAAAATTATTGAATGCCTACATATGCTCAGAGTGTTATATGTGTCTGGTTTTAGCTGACAAACCATAAATATAATGAAACTATGCAGTTCTGTATAGTGTTTCACTCTTCTTCATATATATGACTTATCTTAAATATCAAACTGGTATGTTTCCAAACACTTTAAATTTTGGAACTTGCCATTATGTTGTTGTTACTGTGTACCGTCAAGTAGGAACTGACCCACAGCTGACCTCCCGTGGCTTTTCAGGGGCAGAAAATATCACTTAGAGATTGCCCATCCTCCTCTATCCACTCTTGTGGAAGCATATAATCAAACACCTTTTATCCCTAGATCCTTGTTTTTCATTTCTCTAAGTGATGTCTATGCATCGGAGAGTTGGACAGTGAATAGGGATGATAGAGAATTGATGCCTTTGAGCTATGGTCCTGGAGAAGAGTGTTGAATATACCATGTACTACTAGGAGAACAAAGAGGTTTGTTCTGGAGAAGGTGAAGCCAGACTGCTCCCTGGAGTCAAGGATTCTGAAGGTTCATCTGCCATTCTTTGTGCATGTTGCAAGGAGGGACTGGTCCTTGGAGAGGGACATCATGTTTGGCAGAATGGAGGGAGGGCGCAGGAGAGAAAGACCCTCAATGAGATGGATCGGTTCTGAGTGGAGTAGTGGGAGTGAGTGTGTTGGAGTTGGTGAGGTTGCCACAGGATAGAGCAGCATTTAGGGTTCTTGTACATAGGGCCATGATGAGTCACAAGTGACTCAACGGCACATAACAACAACAACAACAAGAAGTGATGTCTTAAACTAGAAATGAGAAAAGACATTACTGTTTCTCACCCCAGAATGATAACTAAGATAGCAGTCAAGGTCATATTTTCCAACTTAGATAGGGGAAAGTCATCCAAAATAATGAGCCTTTCTTTGGAGAACATTTATTCTGGGTGACTGTAATTATGCTTTAGTGTAACACATTATTTTTAACAATAATTCTGACTCCTCTGACCCTAACTGTAAAGAATAATGAGGCTCGTCCTCTACTTAGATCTGTAACAGATAATTGAATTCTTACCCAATCTCCCACTCTGGTGAAAATGGTGTCTCTGAAGGCTTTAGCATTTTAGATGGTGGACAAGATAAACTCTTCTGAGTCTCATCATGTTTCCTTTTCATTGTAGTGGTTTCACAACAAAGACCGCAAGTTTTTCCCTGGCCATAGCTGTCAGTCACACATTCAGAGTGCATGCCACAGATGGTGTGGATATTTCCACATGAGAGACAACTGTTAGCACCTGTGCATTCTTTTTCACAAATTGCACAGGGCAAAAATCTTAGTTTACTTTCAGGAGGGATTTTTGCTTCCACTTTAGGAGTAATAAAAAGATCCTCTTCAATATCACTACTATCTGTTCCAGTTTCAATGTTTTCTTCATATTGGGCTCTTAGAGTATTTTCTAACTCTTTGTCAGCTTGTCCAAATTCACTTTCTGTGTTCAGGCCAGCAACAAATTTTTCCATTATCTGAGGACACAGACCCAGTTTTGCTTCAGAGCTAAATATACTGTCACATGAAGTTGGTGGCATGTTTTTTATGATAGAGTTGATTTTGGATCATCTGAATAAACCACAAAAATCCAGTGTGATGTACTGTTAGCTTGCATCCAGGAGATAATTCTGTTTTGGATATCCAAATTTGTTAATTCTACAGAATTGTAACTTTGGCAAGTCTGAAGCTTCCCATGGATAATTTTCAACTCTGGCCAAATATTACTGAGTTCACTAACAATCTGGGTTGAAAATTCCCTTCCATTGTCAGACTGTAAGACACTGGGTGATCCAACAATTGCAAAAATATCTAAGATAGCGTATGCAACTTCCTTGGGCCTTTCAGATTTTAGTGCTCTTAAAAAATTTAACTTTGTACAGAGGTCCTGATAATGCACGATAAACTTATATTCCCCATCAGGATTTAATTGCATGTCTATAAGAGCTACTTGGCATCTTGGGTTGACTTCCTTTATTGGTTATCATGTTAGAGCTTTCTTGCATTTTGAGTTTTTCTGTTGGCATGGTTTGTAGAGTATCAGGTATAACATTATAACTTCTTTTGTGATGTTCTTGTATTTTGCTTGCAATACTTTTTCCATGTGGGTGCATCCACCATGGCCAATACTGAGATGTGTATCATGGAGAATGTCAAACAAGTTCTCACTGTGTAAATAATATCGTCTTTTACCTCTTTCTCCATTTACAACCTCAATCAGCTTTTCATTTCCTTGGACAAGGATCACATTAAATCTAGCCAAGCGACGAAAGTCAATTGTTTCCTTTTTCGCTTTAGCTTTAGCCTCTTTCACTTCCCTTATCAATTGCCAGTACTTTGCTTTAGAAAAGATCTTAGTGTTATTACTTTTGTTTTCAAGTATCGCTGCTAAGCTTCTAAAGAATCTTTCTTTCATGTTTTTGGGTTCAGTCTTTGCTTCATTAGGATCTAAGATACTGAGGTTTATCATCACCCACACTTTGAGACATCATGGAAAGCCAGGAAAATGATCCTAAAACATAAAAGGAAAATTAATTAGGATACTTTGGAATGTAATTTAAAGTATAAACATTGCCTCCCAAAAAAATGACCATAGCAAAGCAACATAAGAAGAGATATCTGTGATGTTTGTTAAGTGATTCAGGCTGGAGGAATGAATAGACAGTGAGTAAAGAATACTATCCAGAAACAAAAACGTCTCATATGATAAAGCCAGGAGGTGACTTTACAGAGCAGTTTCCAGAGTTAGCTTTAAAGTTTTATGTAAATCAGGAACTATATTAATGTTCTTTTAAAACTTTATTTATTTATATTTTCTTAATTAGTTGGCTAAGATTTCTCCCTTTTTTATGTCATAGAAGTCCATCATAACACATTAACAGACTTTTTTTAACATTTCAGATTATACCACATTTCACACAAGTAAACTGGTATATCAACATTTGAAATTTATGTACAATATTTTATTTATACACACATACACACACAGAGTTCCCTTTTGGGATCTGCAAAAGCACAAAACCAATACAAATACTTACATGATACTAATTTTAATAAAGGTTAAGTAGCCTGTGACCCTAAACTAGTGAAAATCTTCTACTTAACAAGACATGGTAAAAGAATTGTTAAGAAATTTATAATAGCAAAATACTTAGAACAATTCAAGAGTTGTTGAAAAAAATCTTTGGAAAAATACCTTTAATAAAAGAATAATTTGGAATTATCACATCCAGTCAGTTTAAAAGTGTCTTGGAAAAGAGCCCATTTTCTCTCAAGTTAAAATTGTTTACCTTACAAATTTACATCCTAAATCTTGAACTATCATTGCTGTTATGTGCCCTCAACTCATAGTTGACCCCTAGTGAGTTTGCAGAGGCTTTCCCTGTCAATTACAGGGGAAGAACTTTCTGCCACAGAGAAGCTGGTGGATTTGAACCACCTGCTTTTGGGTTGGCAGAGCAACTCCTTATCACTAAGCCACCAGAGCTCCCAATTATTTAAACTTGTTGTTGATATGTGCCATCAAGTCGCTTGCGACTCATAGTGACCCTATGGACAACAGCCCTGAAACCTACTCTATTCTGTGACAACTTTACTATCTCTGGCACACCTGCCCTCATTACCCCAGTCACAATCCATCTCATCAATCATCTTCCTCTCTTTCTTTGTCCTCCCACACTTCCAAGTACGATGTCCCTCTCCAAAGACTGGTCTCTCCTCACAACATGCCCAAAGTATGTCAGACAAAGCCTCAGAATCCTTGCCTCTAAGGAGAAACCTGGATTCACCCTCTCTAGGAAGAACTTGTTTGTTCTCCTGGCAGTCTATGGTGTATTCAGCACTCTTCTCCAGCACCACAGCTCAAAGGCGTCAATTTACTTTCTATGATTTCTAGTCATTGTTCAGCTCTCTGATGCATAGCAAGCAACTGCAAAGACTATGGCCTGGATCAGGCGCACATTAGTCTCCAGACTGATGTTGTTGTCCTTCAATACTCTAGAGAGGTCCCTTGACAGCTGACTTTCCCAATGCAATTCATCTCTTTATTTCCTGTTTGCTGTTACCAAGAGTGTTAATTGTGGAGCCAAGGAAACTAAAGCTGTTAACAATCTCAATCTCTTCACCATCTATCATAATGCTGCCAATCAGCCCAGTGGTGAGAACCTTTGTTTTCTTGATGTTGAGCTTCAATCCATATTGAAGGCTTCAGTCCTTGACCTTCTGTAGCAAGCACTTCAGGCTCTCCTCAGTTTCATCAAGCAGAGTTGTGTTATCTGCATAACACAGGTTGTTGATGAATCTTCCTCCAATCCTGATGCCACATTCCTCCTTATACAGCCTAGCCTCCTGGATGATCTGTTTTGCATATAGATTGAAAAGGTATGGAGACAGGATACATCTCTGGGGTACACCCTTCCCAGTTTTGAACCATGCAATGTCTCCTTGCTCTGTTCTGACTACTGCCTCCTTGTCCAAGTATAGGTTTCACATAAGCACAATAAAATATTACTAAATCAAATTATCATGCACTAGCAAAATCCTACTGAAGAGTATCCAGAAACAACTGAAACAGTACATTGACAGTGAACTACAAGAAATACAAGCTCGTTTTTGAAAAGGTCGTGGCACTAGAGACATTGCCAATGTCAGATGGATCATGGCAGAAAGCAAAGAGTACCAGAGGAATGTCTATCTGTGTTTCATTGACTATGTAAAGGTATTTGACTGTGTGGATCACAACAAATTGTGGATAACCTTGAGGAAAATAATCATTCTAGTACACTTAGTTGTGCTTATGTAGAACCTATACCTGGACCAGGAAGCAGTCCTCAGAACAGAGCAAGGAAACACTGCATGGTTGAAAATCAGGAGAGGACTACATAAGGGATGCATCCTGTCTTCATACATTTTCAATCTGTATACAGAACAGATAATTTGGGAAGCAGGGCTTTATGAGGAGGAATGTGGCATCAGGACTGGGGGAAGACTCATCAACAACCTATGTTATGCAGATGATGCAATCTTGCTTGCTGAAGCTCAGTTAGACCTGAAGCACTTGCTGTAGAAGGTCTGCTGTAGAAGACTGCAGTGTTCAGTATGGATTGAAGCTCAACAACAAGAAGACAAAGATTATCACCACTGGGTATAAGGGGCAAAGAATGCAAGGGGCTGTATCCTTGGGACATGGCTGTGTGTCTTTCACACAGAGGTGTCTCCAGAAGAAAGATTGCAAACAGCTCTGATGAGGCGCTCTGAGAAAGAGGACTGCAAGAAGTTCTCATACATCTTTAGATGCTCATTTCTTTGAGAGCAGAAGCAAATGTTCCTGCTCTTGATAAGGTTGTTGCAAATGTAAGAAAGCACAGTTTATAAATACAAAGAAGTCTTGCTTGAATGTATGTCTTTTATCTATCTGTGTACCTGGCCCATACGGGTCCTATTAAGTAATCCTTAGAGTTTCCATTTCTCTGTGAACTATTTCTTTGTTTCTGAATGTTAATAAAAGGAGAGGTTCTAGAGTTTCTCAGCGCTATTAGCCTGAGAGAACGTCTAGCCTTCTGGAATTACATTCTGCTTTGCTAGTCTTCCTTCTGCTCCGCCCACAAGAAACAACAATGGGCCAATTGGGGGCACCACAATAGATGGAGAAGAGATTGAAGTTGTTAACAATTACAGCTTGCTTGTACAAAAAGCTAATTGCACTGGGAGAACCTGCTGTCAGGGACCTCTCCAGAGTACTGAAAAGCAACGATGTCCATCTAGAGACCAAGGTGTGCCTAATCCAGGCCATGGTCTCCACAATTACTTGCTATGCATCAGAGAGCTGGACAATGACTAAGGATGACTGAAGAATCGATACTTTCGAATTGTGACTCCAGAGAAGAGTCTTGAGCATACCACGGACTGCCAAGAAAAATAGGTCTGTCCCGGAGAGGATGAAACCAAGTTTCTCTTTGGAAGCTAGGATTTTGAATCTCCAATTCACATACTTTGGGCACATGGCCACAAGAGACAGGTTGCTGGAGAAGGACATTATGCTCAGAAGGATGGAAGGACAGCACAGGAGAAGAAGACCCCAGAAGAGATGAATTGAGTAGTAAGTGGGACAATGGGGGTTGGTGGGTCAGAATTTGTGAGACTGGCTCAGGGCAGGCTTGAGAGATGCTGTGCATAGGGTTGTTATGGGTTGTAGATGACTCAATGGCACATAACACTAACAAACAACAATAAGAGCTGCTTACTAAAATTTTTTAAACTTATTAGTCCAGAGTGCTCCTTGGAGTCAAGGATTCTGAAGCTTCATCTGACATGCTTTGGGTATGTTGTAAGGAGGGAGTGGTCCTTGGAGAGGGACATCATGTTTGGGAGAGTGGAGGGACGGCACAGGAGAGGAAGACCCTCGATGAGATGGATCAGTTCTGTGAGTGAAGTGGTGGGAATGAGTGTGTTTGAGATGGCAAGGTTGGTACAGGATAAAATGGCATTTAGGGCTCTTGTACATTGGGGCACTATCAGTCGCAAACGACTCGATGGCACATACAACAACATTAGTTAAATCCTACAAGGACAAAAATATAACTTTGAATCTGTTCCATCTAAATTTAAAAATTATCTCAAGAACAGGTGTGAGGAATTGAGCACTAATAATCAAATACCAGATGAGTTATAGGATGCCATCAAATACATAACCCATGAAGAGAGCAAAAAGTCATTACAAAGACAGAAAAATAACAAAGGACCATATATGGATGTCAGAAGAGATTCTGAAAATGATGCTAGAGTGTTGAGAAGCCAAAACACATGGGAGAAATGAAGTCACAGAGCTGAACAGAAGAATTCAAATGGCAGCTCGAGGTGATAAAATATTAGAATGGAATGTGCATAGAGCTGGAGTTGAAGAAGAAAAGAGGAAGAACTTAGCATTTCTAAAGTTGAAAGAAATGAAAAACAAATTCAAGCCTTGAATTGCAGTACTGAGAGATGCTATGGGCAAAATTTTGAATGATCTAGGAAGCATCAAAAGGAGATGGAAGAAACAAGAAGAAAGGGGGGTATTTATAAAAAAGAAGATAAAAGTAATAGAGTCACTGTACAAAAAAAGTTTTTCAACACATTCAATATTCTTTTTTTAATAACAGTGAAATTTTTTTGTTTTAATTGTGATTTTTAACAAAGGTTTACAGAAAAATTGGATTTTCATTCATTCATTGTTGCACATTTCCTCCTTCTTTCTCCCCTTCCCTCCCCTCAGTTCACTTTCTCACTTTTTTAAAACATGCATTCATTTTTGTACAATTTCTTCCCTTTTCCTCCGCCTTCTCCAGACCTCCTTGCAACGTATCTCTTATTCTGGACTGTTGTCTTACATATAATGCCTAATCATATATTCCTTTTAAACAATTCTTTCCTTCATCTGTTCCAATACAGTTTTCACTATCTAACCACTCTTTTCCTATTCTCTTCTCAAACCCCAAAATCAGGTGTGCTTTATAACAATGGTGTTCAGTATTTCTGAAAGAACTGTGCGTGAGGGGAGAATTAAGTCTCAAGTTGCAATACTGAGAGGTGCTATGAGCAAAATTTTGTATGATCCAGGAAGCATCAAAAGAAAATTAAAGGAATTCATAGAGTACCAAAAAAGAATTGGTTGACAGTGGAAAATTTCAGGAAGTACCTATTATATGAAGAAGAGCCAATGGTAATAAAGGAAGAAGTTTAAGTTGCGTTGGAGGTATCGGAAAACAAAACAAAACAAAACAAAAAAAACCTAGAAATCAATGGGATACCAACTTACATGTTTGGACTAAGAAATGCAGCCTTAGTCATGCTCACTAATCTATGCCAGGAAATTTAGTGAACCAGACTGACTGACTAACTGACTAGAAGAGATCAGTATTTCTTCCCCGAAAAGGTGATCCAACAGAATGTGCTAATTATGGAACAAAATCATTAAGATCACATGCAAACAAAATATTGCTGAAGATCATCCAAAACCATTTAGACAAGGAACTACCAGAAGTTTAAGCTGAGTTAAGAAGAGGTCATGGCACCAGGATATCATTGCTGATGTCAGATGGATCCTGGCTTAGAATAGATAATAACAAAAGAGTATCTACTTGTATTGTATTGGCTATGCAAAAGCATTCGACTCTGTGAAAAATAATAAGTTATGGCTAATATTAAGAAGAATGGGAATCTGAGGACACTTAATGATGCCTACAGGAAACCTATATCCAGACCAAGAAGCTGTTGTCTGAACAGATCAAGGGTTCAGACATGGTTTAAAATCAGAAAAGGTGCATGTCAAGTTTATATCTTTTCTCCGTACCTATTCAATCTGTACCCTGGGCAAATAATTAGGGAAAATGGACTTTATAAAGAGGAAAGTAGCATCATCAACCACCTGCGTTATGCAGATGACACAACCTTGCTTGTTGCAAGTGAGGAGGACTTGAAGGACTTGCTGCTGTAGATCAAACACTATAGCCTTCAATATAGGTGGCATCTCAACATCAACAAGACAAAAATCCTCATAATTTGACCAATAAGGAACATGATGACAGATGGAGAAAAGATTGAAATTGTCATCAATTTCATCTTAGTTAGATCCATTATCAATGCCCTTGTACCAACAGTCTGAAGATCAGGAGACTTTTTGTACTGATCAAGTCTGATGACAGAGACCTCTCCAAAATGCTGTGGAGCAATAATGTTAGTTTAAGACTAAGGGTCATGGTCTTTCCCATCATTAACTATGCATATGAGAACTGGGCAGGAAATAAGAACAACAGAAATTGATGCCGTTGAGTTGTGGTGCTGGCGAAGAGTGCTGAATATCCTAAAGACTGCCAAAAGAACAAATAAAGGTATTAGGATAAGTGTAGACAGAACGCTCCTTGAAAGTAAGGATGGGGAAGCTTTATCTCATATATTTTGGACATGTTGCTAAGTGAAGCTATTTCTTGAAAAGGCACATCATATTTGGAAAGGTGGAAGGTCAGTGAAAGAAAGGAAGGTCTTTAGAAAGGTGGCTTGAGGTCGTGCGAATGAACCCCATCGGGCCTGGGAGGCACCACCTGCTGCGCGTGGGAGGAGGCAGAGGCCGCAACTTGAGGGAGGCCCCAGCCTCTCTGCGCCTGTGTCTGGCAGAGCCGATGTGAGAAAAAGAGACAGTCCTTCCCTGCTGCCTGGATAATCAAGAGTTTTGGCCGGACCTTTGAGCGCACACCGAGATAGTGCGGAGCCAGACGAAAAGCACAGACTATGGCGCTGAAACGGATTATTAAGGAACTTAGTGATTTGGCTCGCGATGCTCCAGCACAATGTTCTGCAGGTCCTGTTGGAGATGATATGTTTCATTGGCAAGCCACAATTATGGGACTAAATGACAGCCCTTATCAAGGTAGTGTATTCTTTTTGACAATTCATTTTCCTACAGACTACCCCTTCAAACCACCTAAGGTTGTATTTACAACAAGAATTTATCATTCAAATATTAACAATAATGGCAGCATTTGTCTCGATATACTAAGATCACAGTGGTCTCCTGCTTTAAGTATTTCTAAAGTTCTTTTACCCATTTGTTCATTGCTGTGTGATCCAAACCTAGATGACCCCCTAGTGCCAGAGATTGCACGGATATATAAAACAGAAATAAATACAACAGAATATCTCGGGAATGGACTCAGAAGTATGCCATGTGATGATACCTTAAAGTCAGAATAACCTGTATTATAGCTGGAATAAACTTTAAATTACTGTTCCTTTTTTGATTTCTTATCCAGCTGCTCCCCTATCAGACCTCATATTTTTTAAATTTTATTTTTTGTTTACCTCCCTCCATTCATTCACGTGCTCATCTGAGAAGACTTAAGTTCTTCCAGCTTTGGACAATAACTGCTTTTAGAAACTGTAAAGTAGTTACAAGAGAACAGTTGCCCAAGATTCAGAGGGGTTTTTGTTTGTGTTTTGTAGGAGCATGTGTATTATGTGGCCAATGTATTCACTATAACTTGGTTATGAGATCAAATCCATTCCTCACTGCTCTAACACGCTGAAGAAATCATCTGAGGGGGTGGGAGGTGGATGCTCAGATGTCACATCAAAGGAATTAGCATTACTCTAACAGCATCCATTCTTGTTTAAATCTTCTACTGTCAGAGATTTTAGGTTACATGATATACTTTATGCTTGTAATTGATGTGGCTGAAGAATTGGTATTGAATTTATAGCATCAGCAGAACAGAAAATGTGATGTATTTTATGCATGTCAATAAAGGAATGACCTTTCTTGTTCTGTAGAGAATGGAAATTGGAATTCAAGCACCCTTTGTATTCCAAATAGGATCTCAAACATTTTGCAAGTTTCATTTAAATTGTTAGGAGGCTTGGAGCTATTAGTTAATCTATCTTCCAATACACTGTTTAATATAGCACTGAATAAATGATGCAAGTTGTCAATGGATGACTGATCAACTAATAGCTCTGCTAGTAATTGATTTCTTTTTCTTCAATAAAGTTGTTCAATAAACCAATGGAAAAAAAAGAAAGGTGGCTTGACTCAATGAATGCAGCAATAAGCTCAAGTGTGTCAGAGATGAGGAGGATGACATAGGACAGGACAGGGTTCAGGTCTGTTGTTCATAGGGTCGCTGAGTTGTACACTATTCAATGGCACCTAACAACAACAAAACAACGATTCAAGCTTTGAATTAGTAAGTTTACATAATTCTCAAGTGTTCATAATTTATAAAATTAAATTAAAATTAATAATATGTTACTGTGTCTTATGGGCTCACTTTAATTCTCAATTGTATCATTAAAATGGAACATATAGCTGAAATGGCAATATTTACAGACATCTTTGATCTATCCACAATACTTAGCTCTGTTGGAAAGTATCCATGGATAATCTTTGCTCAACTATTCTTTTACTTTATTTAGCCAAAACCTAAAATATGTTGCCATCTAGTTGATTGTGGTTTATGATGGCCCATGTGCCTCAGTCCTGAATGCTTATTTAACTCCTTTAACAACATCACACTTCACTATGACCAAGGATCACTATGAGTCCAAATTGACTTGATGGCAGTGAGGTTTTTTAGTACTGGTTCACTTTTCCTTCAGCTATATCCAACAGAAGCAAAAATGGAATGTGATTTTTTAACTCTTCAGTAACTAGATCCTTCCCTCCCCAAATAGTTATCCTCTTTCTAGGGATTAAATTATCTCACCATTATCCTGAAGTAGATAAGGCTCTGGAGATTCACATTCCATTCTGTCCTCCATAGGACAGAGGGGTTACTTTTCCCATGGTAACTTTCTGCCCAAATGTGCTTGATGGAACCTGGGGACACGTAAGTGCATTTGGGAATCAATATAAATAGTCATTTCACAAATCACAGCTGAACTTCAAATCCTCAAAAAGTCCCAATTCCACTGAAATAGCATGTAAGAAGGAAAACAAACAAACAAATCCAGTTACAATACAGTACACCCAATACTATGCATTTGTCCGATTGCTTCTTTTTTTTTTAAATTTAGGTTGTTTATTTTTCATTTCAATGAACATCTACAGAGATTTTGGGATTCCATTCATTCATTGTTGCACCCTTCTCCCCGCACAAACCCCTCCCCCCTCCCCCCCCCATTTGCTCCTCTCCTTGAAACGCAAAAGAAAAACTCCCTCATTGGTACACAATCCCCACCCCGCACCTCCCCAAACCCCACCCCCTAGCTTCTTGACAGAGTCTGGCTAAATATTTGTGGAAGAATGCTGCATAGGTGATAAATATTATTGTACTTACTGTGTCACATCACAGGGAACATAGTTTCAGATTATTTCACTGTTGATAAATTCGACCATTTGGTTAATGGTAATGACCATAGGTCTAGTAATTTTAAATATATTTTTCCATTATAAATAATAAATCAGCCTTAGAAGAAAGTTAAAAAATATTTATGCATATTATCAGAAGAAACCAATTCCTAGAGAAGGGCATTGTGTTTGGAAAAGCAGAGGATCAGTGAAAGAGAGGAAGACCTTCAATGAGATAGATTGGCACAATAACTACAATGATGGGTTTTAAGCAGAGCAGAGATTATGAGGATGGCACAGCAGGCTGGGATTTATTCTGTTATTCACAGGATCACTGAATTGGAATATATTTGGTGGCACCTAAAAACAATATAAACATCTTGTTCTCTAATAACCTTTCAACTCATAGTTTTAGTATTCATTGAAGGAAAGATTAAAGCTATCAATTATTTCCTTTTACTTGGACTCACAATGAGCACCCATAGCAGGAGCAGTCAAGAAATCAAAAGGCAAAAGAAAAAAAAAAGAAATCAAAAGGCATGTTACATTGGGAAAATCTGTTGTCAAGGACCTCTCCAGAGTTCTAAAGAGCAAGGATGTCCCCATCAACAAATGAATGGATAGGGAAGCTGTGGTATAATCACATAATAGAATACTACGCAGCACTGAAAAACAAGAAACCCATAAAATATACAATATGAGTGGCTCTGGAGGATATTAAGCTGAGTGAAATATCTCAGTCACAAAAGGACAAATACTGCATAATGCCAGTGTTATAAAACAGGACTGATAGGGGGTTGGGGGTAAACTAAGGAAAGAGGAGATAAATAATGAACACTGAATTTAAGTTGATGAGGGAGAGAATGGTCTAAAAGAAATATATGATTAGATATTATTTGCATGACAACAGTCCAGAATAAGAGGTGCATAGCAAAGTGGACTGGGGGGGGGGTGGTGTGGCAGAGGGATGGAGGAAATTGTGCAACAATGAAAGAATCTTTTGAAAGAGAAAAGAGAACTATGGGGTGGAGGAGAAGGAAATGTGCAACAATGAATGAATGGAAATCTAAGTTTTCTGTAAACTTTTATTAAAATATCATTTTTTTAAATAGAGCAAGGATGTTATTTTAAAGACTAAGTTGTACCTGATCTAAGCCATGTTATTTTCAATTGCTTCCTATGCTTCTGAAAGTTGGATAATGAATTAGGAAGCTTGAAGAAGAATCGGGGTCTTTGAATTTCTCCAGTGATGCTGGAGTATTGAATATACAATGGACTGCCAAAAGAACAAATCTGTCTTGAAGTAAGTGCAACTGGTGTTCTCTAAAGGCAAAAATGGTGACATTTCATATTCTTTATTTGTGGCATATTTTCACAAGGAATCAGTCTTTGAAGAGAGGCATCATGGGGAAAGGTAGAGGTTCAGTGAAAGATAGGAAAACTCTCAAAGAGATGGACTGAAAAATGACTACCACAATGGGCTTGGGTATGGCAGAAATCATGGAGATAGCACAGGATAGGGCAAGGTTTAGTTCTGCTGTTCATAGCGTTACTGTGTGTCTTGGTCAACCTGAAGGCACCTAACAACAACAATTCCATTTTCACACTGGATGGAGCAACATGGTGGTGTCTTACTTTTACAATTTCTTCTAGATTTACTAGGTAACAAATTTCTTTAAACAACTTATTTCTTTCCCCTTTGTTTCTCTTTTTGTTACCACTATAGGCTTTCAATTGCTTCAGATGCAGCTGAAAGTTGGATAATGACTAAAGAAGATTGAATAAAAGTTGATGCCTTTGAACTGTGGTTTTGATGAAGAATATTGACTATTCCACAGGCTGACAAAAGAATAAATACATTTTTTAAGAAGTGCAACCGTTTCTAAGAGGCAAATATGCTGAAACTTCATCTCACATATTTTGGGCATGTTTTCAGGAGGCACCAGTCTTTAGGGGGAAAATCATGCTTGGAAAAGTAGAGTTAGTAAAATAGAGAAAACTCTCAAGAAGATGGACTGACACAGAGACTACAAAAAATGGACTTGAGCACAGCAGAAATCATGAGGTTTCAATTTGTTGTTCATAGGCTTACTATTACAGTTGACTCAATGGCACATAATATCTGTGTTCCTCTACTGTTCACAGGGTTTTCAGAGGCCTGTTATTTAAAAAGTGGATTGTCAATCCTGCTTTCTAGTCTTTCTTTTTTTTAAAAAAAAAAATTCTAGCCAGTCTTAATCGGGGAGCTCTATTAAAACCTGTCCACCATGGGTAACCCATGTGGCATTTGGCATACTGGTGGCATATCTTTCAAAATCACAGCAACCCACAATTTATCTCCATACAGCAAACTGACAGACAAGTGCTATACCAATTAGAACAATGTTTTCCCCAAACACAACAAACTGACAATTTAGTTTGTAACTCTAATGGCAAATCATTCTTCACACAATGAATAAGGATGACAGAAGAAGAATGATGCCTTTGAGCTGTGGTGTTGGAGAAGAGTACTGAACATCCCATCTACTGACAAAAGAACAAATAAACATGTCTTGGAAAAACTGCAAAAGAATGCTCTTTGGAGGCAAAAATGATGAGGCTTCACCTTGCATACTCCAGGCGTGATGTTTGGAAAGGTAGAGGGTTAGCGAAGAACAGGAAGACTCTCAACCAGGTGGATTGACACAGTGACTGCCATAAAGGGCTCTGGTGTGTCAGGAAGTGCAAGTATGGCACAGGATAGGACAAGGTTCAGGTCTGTTGTTCATAGGGTCTTTATGGTTCATATTTTACTTGATGGCACCTAACAACAACAACGGCACATAAACAATCACAGACCTATATTCTATTCCATTTTTACTTTGATACTAAAATTGGCCAGTGGAAAACCCTTCAAGGTGTCTCCTACCTCCTTTTCAAATGATCTCATTCATTTTGTGTGAATGTATTTGTGTATAAACACATCCGTGTTTCCAGGAGCAATAAAAAAAAAATTAAAAAGAAAGCCTAGCACATATTTTCCCTATCCCAATCCTGGTGCCTTCTTCAAAGATCTAGCTCAATGCTAATGAGGTAGACCCTTTCATAGTTAGAGCTGAGAATACTTCATCAAATATCACTAAATCAATTACATTTCAATACCATAGAATTTCCCCTAAGCTTTCTTCATTCAATATTTGCATCTCCACTCTCCTACATCGGGAAGGAAGATAAGAAGCTCTTAATAATACATCTATCTATTCATGTGCATGTCAACACAGAATATTTTCAGAATTACACTTGTAGAACAAATGCTTGTAGAATACTTGTAGAATAAGTACTTATAGAACACTTCCAACAACAATTCTACTAAGTAAAATTTTTTGTAGCGTTCTCTTTTTTGTTCCATGCCTAATTTTCCACTATATATATCCAGAGTGTTGTATTCAAGTCAACTGAATTGTTTTCTCTATGTAACTATATTATTAATTTGATACACAATCAGGTTGATTGGTTCCTGTTTTATCTACTCTTTTTTTTGTCTTTGGTTCTTTTGAATTTAATGTTGTTTTAAAATATTTAAAATATTTACTTGATAGAAAAATATATTTTTTCAGTTTCACTCAAATTCATATACCACAAATCTTATCCTCACCACACCCATAAGAAATTATTTTTGCTTGTTCTATTTTTGCAAGAATAAGTGAAAATATTATATACATCCTATAAAAGCTTGCCTCTGAAAACCCTATGAACCTGGAGAGAGGATGAAAAGCACCCAAGTGTTGAGGACTCTCTTTCATAGGGACTCGACTGCACTTAATAACAACAACATAAATATATATACACACATTTGTGTATATATATATATACACACACACACACATTTATATATGTTTGTGCATGTCTATACACAAATTGAGCACAAATATTTGTCTACTGTTTTTAATATATTTATAATATAAAAGTAAATAGGATGCCCTGAATACAAACGTGTATATTGAATGTATTAGATTTTCTAACTTAATATAAAAATAGAATCATGTATTTTCAAAGTCAGTTCCCAGAAGTGATATTGTTGAGGCAAAGGGTAATAAATATATAAAAAGGTTTGTGGGATGGACTAAAAATACTATCATTTTGTATTCCCACCAGCAATGTCAGAGCAGATCTGTTTTTACAGAATCAAGCCAAGATTGTCCATTCTAACTGGTGACAAATGGGACATCAGTGTAGTTTCTTGCTACTTCACCTATCTTCTTTGTTACATCTGCATAGTGCATTACATTGAGGCACTTTGATATATTCAACCACTTTTCTATGAATGAACCTTTAGATAGTACAGTATTTTGCTTTTAAAAGTAATGTTAAATTCTTTGCCCAGGGATAAAGCTCAAGAGGCAGAAAAGGGTAGAATATGGGAATTAATGGGAACAAGAATCACAGGGACGAAGTAGCAGAAGTGGGCATTTTAATATTATGAAACAAAATTTGTATGAATGATTGCGAGACAAGTATGCTTTATGCTTTCTGTCAAATCACAATAAAAAGAAAAATATTATATTGAAAAACTATGTTTGTGTTTATTATTTGTATACATACATTTTCAAAGTCAATTCCCAGAAGTGGTATAATCAAGCCAAAGGGTAAACACATTCATACATTTGCTGGGTAGAACCAAAATACTCGCTGTAGGAGTTGTGTTATTTTGTATTCCTAACAGCAGTCTGACAGGGGGCTCATTCTCCCAGAGTCAGGTCAAGAGATCATTCCAGTCAGATAAGTAGCAATTGGGACATCAGTATAGTTTCAAATTGCTCATACAATTGAAGTTGAGTACTTTTAAAGTTGTTTATAATTGAACTTTAATATTTTTATACTTAAAGGGCATCTACTTACATTTCTGAAAACTGTTTATATCTCTTAAGGATTTCTGGTTATGTTTCACTGGAAGAGACAAGTTTTAAATCCATGACATATTTTGTAAATATTTTCATCAATTTATTTTATTTGTGGGCTTCCACTACTTGCATTTCCCCCCACCACCAAGAGCCTCCTTTCACCCACTCCTTATATTATTTTTAGTGTACAAGAATTTATTACTCTCTTCTTGATATTCTCTCTAGATTTTTGAGTAGTGCTCACAAAGGGCTGCCTCATACTCCGGTTTTAAATGGAGTCATTTACTTCTTCTAGTAACTGCCTAGTAACTGTATTATGAAAATCTTATACATATTTTTATCTAACACATTTGAAATGTATGAATCAAAGTTGTTTCTTTTAAAAATGGCTATCCTTTGGGCCCAACACCATTTACTTTATTTCAAAATTCATCTCTGCACTCAATGGTTTAAAATGGCACATTTAGCATAGTATATTTTCATTTGCACTTAAATGTACTTTTATTTCTATTGTTTCATTAACCACCATCAGTACCAGTTTCACTAAAAGAGACTTTATGATATGTTGGCAACCTACTAAAACTATTTTCCCTTTCCACTCTTGTTGTTATGTGCTGTTGAGTTGACCATGACTATAAGCAACCCTATGCACAATAGCTCTGAACTCCTTGCTCCATTCCGGACCAGTCTCACTGTCTCTGAACATCTACCCTCATGACCCCAATTACTCTATCAATTCATTTCATGTTGGGTCTTCCTCTCCTGCACTGTTCTTTTATCCTTCCAAGCAAGGTTCTTCTCCAAGGGACTAGTCATTCCTGGCAACATACCCAAAATAGCCTCAAAATTCTTGCCTCCAAGGAACAGCTTGGCTTCACCCTTCACCCTTTCCAGGACAGACCTGTTAGTTCTCTTGGCAGTCCACTATGTTCAATACTCTCCAGCACCACAACTCAAAGGCATCAATTATTCTTCTGTCATCTTTGGTAATCATTGTCCAGCTTTCTAATGCATAATAGGCAACTGTGAAGACCATAGCCTGGATCAGGTGCACCTTAGTCTCAAGACTGACACTGTTGCTCTTCAGCACTCTGAAGAAGTACCTGACAGCAAATTTTCCTAATACAATTCATCTTTTGATTTCCTGAGTTCTGGTGCCAAAAGTGTTGATAATGGAACCAAGCAAGCTGAAATTGTTAACAATTTCAATCTCTTCTCTATGCTGCCATTTGGCCCAGTGGTGAGAACCTTGGTTTTCTTGATATTGAGTTACAATCCATATCGTGGACTATAGTCCTTGATGCTCTGTAGCAAATGCTTCAGGCTCTCCTCAGTTTCAGCAAATAAGGCTGCGTCAATTGTGTAACACAGGTTGTTGATGAGTCTTCTTCCAATCCTGATGTCACTTCCCTCCTCATAAAGTTCAGCCTCCAAAAATCTATGCTGCATATAGACTGGAAAGGTATAGAGATAGGATGCATCCCTGGCACACACCTTCCTGACCTTGAACCATACAGTGTTCCCTTACTCTGTCCTGATGATTGTAGAGAGCAAGGAAACAGTTTTCTTTATTCTTTCAGTTCATTTTCACATGAATAAACTTCATATGTTTTAAAACTTTTCTTTTAAAAACTAAGAAATTAGATTGTTTCTTCTGAGAGAGTGAATTTAAAAAATATTTTTCTATTAAGTTTGGATTCTAAGCAGCATAGGAATATGTTTTGGCTATGAAGGACACTAACATTTCCTTAAGTTATTACCTAAGAGAGAATTAACTTGAATGGGTAATAGCTAATTCTCTGTGTTTCTGCATCTCCCTATGTTCAACTTATTTACTTTATGTTAGAAGATAATTTCTCTTCAATGCTTATTTTTATAAAGGATATGGTTAAATAAGAGAGAGTGAAAAGAAGAAGGCAACTATGGTCATAAATAAGTTTATATGACAGAAAAATGAAAATAAATGATAGCTGGCTTTGAAAGGTGATGGTTGTTAGATGCCAAGGAATTGGCTCTGACTTATCAAAAAACAACTCATTGCAGCAAATAAAAATTGACTCATAGATGACCCTCCAGTAGATTTCAGAAGCTGGAAATCAGGAAGATGTACTGCACTGGGGAAGTCTGCAGTTAGGGACCTCTCCAAATTATTGAGGAGTAATGATGTCAATTTGAAGACTAAGATGGTCAGATTTAGGCCATGGTCTTTCCAATTACTTGCTATCTGAGATCTGGACAATGAATAAGAACGACAGAAGAATTATTGATGTCTTTGAGCTGTGGTGTTGGAAAAGAGTACTGAACATTCCATGGACTGCCAAAAGAACAAAGAAATATGTCTCAGAGAGGGTGCAGCCAGAGTGCTTTTTGGAGGAAAAGATAATAAGGCTTCACCTCACATACTTAAGGTGTATTGCTAGGAGGAGTTATTCCTTAGAGAGGGACATGATGCTTGGAAAGGTGGAGGATCGGCAAAGGAGAGGAAGACCCTCAATCAGATGGATTGACAGTGACTGCTACAACGGGCTCTGGTGTGTCAGGAAGTGTGAGGATGGCACAGGATGAGACAAGGTTCAGATCTGTTGTTTATTGGGTCACTATGGGTTACACTAGACCTAGACAACACCTAACAACAATAAAATATCGTGGGAGGAGATTGTCCATCTTTCTCCTGTGGAGCAGCTGATGGATTCAAATGACGTGTCTTTGGGTCAGCAGTGCAAATCTTTACCACTATGCTAACAGCAGTCCCGATTGTTGTTGTTAGGTGCCCTAAAGTCAACAAGACTCATAGTGACTCTTATGAACAAACCTGAACCTTATCCTGCACCATCCTCACGATATCTGTCATGCTCAAGTCCATTATAGTAGTCCCTGCATTATTCTATCTTGTTGAGGGTCTTCCTCTCTTTCTCTGACTCTCTACCTTCCTGATCATGATGTCTCTTTGTGTATCAGAACAAAATTCTGCCTGGTCTTGTGCTATATTCAAGATCATTGCTATTAAGCCCATTGTTGCATCCACTGTGTCAATTCATTTTTGTGTTGTCCTCTTTTTTGTAACGGAGCAAGTCCCCAGAAAAGACCACCAAGCCAATTAGCCAAATTAACAAAGTTCATTTGGAGTTCGAACCCGGGCTCCTGCGTGCTTACACAGCAGCATCCACCTGAGAGTCCCGAGACAAAGCGAGCCCTCCCTTTTATATTTTCTCGCTTCTTTGTCTAGCTACACAGTTTATGATTGGTCACTTATAGCAGTTCTTGTACTAGTTTGCTCTTTATTGGTTAGCCATAGCTCAGGGAAGCAGTTTGGAGACTTGTTTGAGCCTGATTGGTGGGGAAGCAGCTTGGAGACCTATTTGAGTCTGACTGGTTACTTCAGACACAGGGCTGCAGAAGAAATCCCTTATGTCCTTGAAGAAGAGTTCCACTTTATGGAAGTCGGCCAACAGAGTGTGATTTATCACAGGTGGGGAAGGTTGCTCGCTGGAAACTACGCAAGCGAGTGGGATGGAGGTAGCTGCACTTTGTCAGAAACTGAGTTTTTGATATTTGATTCTTACATTTTTCACTGCTCTTCTTTACAAAGCATGATATCCTTTTTTAAGGGGCTCTCCAAGGTAAACAAGACATTTCATCATTTTTGCATCTAAGGAACATTCTGGCTGTACTTATTCTTCAGGCAGTCCTTGGTATAGTCAATCTTCTTCAACAAGATAATAATTCAAATGCATCCCATTTCCAGGATTTATATGCATATGAGGTAGCTGAAGACTATAGCTTGGATCCGGTGCACATTTATCCTCAAAGTTAATATCTGCTTTTTAATACTTTAGCAGTCTTTGCAGCAAACTTTGAAGGTACTATTAATTAACTATTCTGGGAGATTTATCAATTTTAAAAAATTCTTTATTGACCCAGCAATTCTACTACTGGGAATATACCCTAAAGGAACTAGAACTGCCACCCAAGCAAATATATGCATACCCATGATTATAGCTGCTTTGTTCACAATAGCAAAGAGCTGTAAACAACACAAGTGCCCATCAACAAACAAATGAATAGATAGAGAAGCTGTGGTATAGTCACACAATGGAATATTATGCAGCACTGAAAAAATAAGATCTTTCCATTTTAAATTAAAACACTTGGAATAGGTAGAACTTAAACTGGTACCAATTGATTAATAAATGCATAAATTAAACCACTGCCTTTAATATGAAAGCATGTATACCTCCAAATTACCCAGATAGCTCAAATTATTACAGTGCTAATTGACTGTCACTCTAAGAAAGTTAATAACTGAATTAAATCTCCAGAATGTTCTCTCTTTAAACATTTATCCAAATCAATGTAATAAGTATTTCTAAAATATGTGTGTGTATGCAGAACAGATTATCCGGGAGGCTGGGCTCTCTGAGGAGAAATGCGGCATCAGGATTGGTGGAAGATCTATCAACAATATACGTTATGCAGATGACACAACCCTGCTTGCTGAAACAGAGGAGGACCTGAAGTGCTTGCTGCAGAGGGTCAAGGACTGAAGCTTCCAATATGGATTGAGGCTCAATGTCAAGAAAACAAAGATTCTCACCACTGGACCAATTGGCAGCATCAGGATGGATGGTGAAGAGACTGAGATTGTTCACAGCTTTAGTCTGCTTGACTCCACAGTCAACACTCTTGGAACCAGCAGCCAGAAAATTAAAAGACATATTGCGTAGACCTCTCCAAAGTACTGAAGAGCAATGGTGTCTCTCTGAAGACTAAGGTGCATCTGATACAGGCCATGGTCTTTGCAACCACTTGTTATGCATCAGAGAGTTGGACAATGACTAGGGAGGACAGAAAAAGAATTGATGTCTTTGAGCTTTGGTGTTGGAGAGGGTATTGAGGGTACCATGGACTGCTAAGAAAACAAAAAGATTCACCCTCGAGAGGGTTAAATCAGGCTGTTCCTTGGAGGCAAGGATTATGAGGCTTTGTTTGACATACTTTGGTCATGTTGTAAGGAGAGACAGGTCCTTGGAGAAGGACATCATGCTTGGGAGGGTGGAGGGTAGGCACAGGAAGGAAAGGCCCTCTTAGGAGGTGGACTGATTCAGTGACTGGGGTAATTGGGATGGGTGTGTCAGAGACAGTGTGATTGGCACAGGACAGAGCAGAGTTTAGGGCTGTTATACATAGGGTCGCTATGAGTCACAAACAACTTGACGGTACATAACAACAACAACAACAACAAACAACACATTTAGTTATCTCACCACTCAATATGTTTATTTTTCTGTACTGTGTGGGAGTCTAGTAACTCTCTGCCTGACTGTGAAATGACTCAGTGGACAACGGGAAAATCTTTTAAAACCTCAGGAAGGTAGCAATTGTAGATTGAATCAAGTCTTTCAAAAATATGTGCTGTAGTGCCATGTTGGACTGTGATCCCATTTGGAAAATGCCTTGCATATATAATCAAGCTGAATCACACTGTTGTCTTTATAAACAGAGAAGAGACAGAAACCTGGAGGCCATGTGAGGATGGAGAGACTAGAGTGATGCAGCAGTAAGCCAAGAAGTGCTACGGACTGCAAGCAAGCATTAGAAGCAAGGACAGAGTCAAAGAAATGTTCCCCTTGGAGCCTTCAGAGAGAGTAAGCACCAGACGTAATATTGATGTCAGATTTTAGCCTCTGATTTGTTATTTGTTACAACAATCTAGAAAATTAAGATGTTAGCTACCAGTCCACTGGGAACTCTGGCTTGGTGGTAAGGAGTTGTGCTGCCAACCCAAAGACATAAGGTTTGAATCCACCAGCTGTGGGAGAAAGATGGGTAATCTCCCATGTGACTGTTTCTGAAAACCTGCCAGAAGGTGAGCTTTGAGTTTGTTCTGACTCATTGGTACACAATAACAACAGTCCACTATTTAGCAACCTACTAGGGGGGAAAAATGTATCCAACGAACATTCCTTCAATCTACACTGTCAACTTGCTATAACTTTGCCCGCTGTATTATCATATGTCTTTAAGGGTGTGGTTTTTTTTTTTAAATCCAAAACATTAATGCCATTAACAACAAAAAGGTTGCTTTACAGTGTGATATATACTACTTTAGGAGATATCTCCCTGAGTGTCTTTGTGGTTGCTGTTACGTGCCGTCGAGTTGCCTGTGACCCATAATGACCCTATGTACAATATCTCTGAAGCCTACCCTGTCCTGAGCCAGTCTCACTGATTCTGACACACCTAATCCCATTACTCCTAGTGCTATATCAATCCATCTCATCCGGGGTCTTCCTCTCCTGTGCTGTCCCTCCACCCTTCCAAACATGATGTCTTCTCCAAGGACTGGTCCCACCAGACCATAAACCCAAAATATGTTAGACAGAGCTTCAAAATCGTTGCCTCCAAGAAGAAACTTGGTTTCACCCTCTCCAGGACAGACCTATTTGTTCTCTTGGAGGTCCATGGTATGTTCAATACTATTCTCCAGCACCACAGCTTCAAAGCTTTCTTGAGAAGTGAAATAGAAATTTATCTTAAGGAAACAGGATAGGCAGCTGTAGAGCCTGACATGTCCCAAGTTCCTGGGTCAGGTATTAAACTTGAGACTTTTCCTGACTCACAGAGCTAAAAGGGCTGAAAATCCAAGAAAAGAAGGTCAGATGTAGAAGGCTGGCTCAAAGACTATAGAGGCCAACACATCCCAAAATCAGCAGTTAAGATGGCAGGCTGCTAGATCACAGGCTCCAGAGGCTGACGAATCCCAAGAACCAGAGGTCAAATGATACAATATCCAGACCAGACCAGAGCCTTGCTGAATATCCATTTCTTCCAGGCTACAGCTCTGATACTACTTTTCCACTGATGGGCTTCTCAGTACAGATTATATCAGATCCCAAAATGGAGAATAGTTACATTATTTCATAACTGTCAAACCCAATGAGAATCATGACACAGAAATGACCATAACAGACAACCTTAACTAGTATATTGAGCTAAATATAGCCTCTGAGAAAATAATAAATGGTTAAGTCTACTAATCCAAACGGTTAGAAGAGGTTAATAGGAAGAAAGGCTTTGTGATCTACTTTTGAAAAATTACCCACTGAAAATTCTGTGGGATACAGTTCCACTCTGACATACATGGAGCCCCATGAGTCAGATATAATGTTACCAACCAGTGGTCAATGACTTTAAAAACACTTCACAAAAAAAGACATTCAGATGGTCAACAAGCACATGAAGAAATGTTCAAAATCCCTAGCTCTAAGAGAGATGCAAACAACTATGAGATATTTTCTCACCCCAATAAGAATAGCAAAATTTAACAGAACAGCAAGCAACAAATGCTGGCGAGGTTGTGGAGAAACTGGAACCCTTATTCACTGTTGGTGGAAGTGTAAAATGGTGCAACCACTGTGGAAAATGGTGTGGCACTTTCTCAAAAAGTTGCAAATAGAGATACCATTTGATTCAACAATTCCAATACTGGGAATATACCCTAAAGAGACCATAACCGACATCCAAGCAGATATATGCACACCCATGTTTATCGCGGCTTTGTTCACAATAGCAAGGAGGTGGAAACAAGCTAAGTGCCCATCGACAAACGAATGGATAGAGACACTGTGGTATATTCAACACAATGGAATACTATGCTGCATTGAAAAACAAGGAACTCATGCAATATTATTCAAAATGGGTGAC
>NW_006400183.1:195094-196197 GCF_000299155.1 Elephantulus edwardii | reverse complement strand
CTCCAGCGGTTCCTTCCACAGATGTAGTCGATCTGATTCCTATGCATACCATCAGGTGAAGTCCATGTGTATAACCTGCGTTATAAGAGACACAAAACACTGTACTCAACTTAAAAAAAAGTTCAACCCATCAACAAATGAGTGGATAGAGAAGCTCTGGTATATTCACACAATGGAATACTATGCAGCACTGAAAAACAAGGAATTAATGAAATACTATGCTAAGTAGATGACCCTAGAGGACATTATGCTGAGTGAAATATCTCAGTCACAAAAGGACAAATATTGCATAGGGCCACTATTGTAAAATAGGACTGGCATTGGGATTGAGGGAAGGCAGAGAAGAAGGAGAGGAATGATGTAGACTGCATTGCAACAGATGAGGCAGAGAACTGTTTAAAGGGGATATATGATTAGGTACTTTGTCATGACAGGAGTCTTGAAGGCTTTACAGTGTAGTGGGCTTGGGGGAGAGATTGAATAGCAATGAAAGGGTTTTTCTTTTACTCATCAAGGAGAAAAGTGAATTGGGGGAGGGGGTGGGCAGGGAGAAAAGTGCAACAATGAATGACTGGAAACCCTAAATCGCTGTAAACTTTCATTAAAATTAATTTTTTAAAAGTTGAATAAAAAGCAAAGCAATTCTTCTATATCATATCACAAATAGTTATAAAGGAAATATCATTGTTATAAAGGAAATTAAAACCAGTCATTTTTTTAGAGTTCAAATTAGTTACTACCACTAGTGTAAAAAAATCTGCTTTACAGTACACAATAAGGTGTATAACACCATTATTATAAAACAGGACTGGCATGGGGTTAAGGGGTAAACTAAAAAAAAAAAGAGGGGATAAACAATGAACCCTGCATTGGAACTGATGAAGGAAGGAACTGTTTAAAACGAATATATGATTAGGCATTATTTTAATGACAACAGTCCAGAATAAGAGGCGCACGACAAAGTGATCTGGGAAAGGTGATGGGGGTGGGGGGGAACTATGCAACAATGAATGAATATACTTTTTAAGTGAACTGGGGGGGATAAGGAAGAAAATGTGCAACCATGGATGAATGAATGAAAATACAACTTTTGTGTAAACTTT
>NW_006400183.1:187899-194994 GCF_000299155.1 Elephantulus edwardii | reverse complement strand
GGAATACTATGCTGCATTGAAAAACAAGGAACTCATGCAATATTATTCAAAATGGGTGACCCTGGAGGACATTATACTGAGTGAAGTATCTCAGTTACAGAAGGACAAATACTGCATGGTGCCACTGTTGTAAAACAGGACTGACATCAGGGTTGGGGGATGACTGAGAAAGATGAGATAAATAATGCATACTACTTTGAAACAAATGAGGGAGAAAACTGTTTACAAGGGGTATGTGATTAGGTATTATTGTCATAACAGGAGTCCAAAGCGAAGGCTGCATAGTGGGTTGGACCTGGGGGGAGGGATTGAAAAATAATGAAAGAATTTTCTCCTACTTATCAAAGAGAAGAGTGTACTGGGGTGGGGGGAAGGGGTGGGCAGGGAGAAAAGTGTAACAATGAATGAATGGAAATCTAAAGTCTCTGTAAATTTTCATTAAAATGAGTAATAATTTAAAAAAATCTAAAAATTTAAAAAAAAATAGTGGATCCAATAACCAAAAAAAATTTTTTTTAAACCCCCACATACCTTCTTCTCATTTTTACTGAGAAATATACTGAGGCATGAGGATGTTAGATGGAATCCATTCTGAATCTACCATTGTGAAGTCTAATGGCCACTTTGTGAAAATAAGGTCAATGGTCAGAGACTTATTAAAGTTATCTTAATTGAATAGTGCCTCAAGGATCAATCACATCTTTTTGGATTTTAATACTATGAGCAAGAGTGCGAGCTTCCAAAAAACAACCAACCAACCAACAACAAAAATTCCTGCTATTCCTAATGCTGTTGTTGTTATGTGCCATTGAGTTCCCTGACTCATAGCAACCCTATGTACATTAACTCTTAAAAATGCCCTATCCTGTGCCAATCTCATCATCTCAGACAGACTTAATCCCATTTCTCCAATCACTGAGTCAGTCCATCTAATCCTGAGTCTTCTGCGCGGTCCCTCAACTCTTCTGAGCTTGACGTCCTTCTCCAGGACTGAAAAGGAATATTTCATTCATCTTTATTGGCCTGTGCCCAAAGTATGTTAGACAGAGCCTCAAAATCCTCTCCTCCAGGGAGCAGACTGATTTCACCCTCTCCAGGACAGACCTGTTTGTTCTCCTGGCAGTCCACAGTATATGTTCAACACTCTTCTCCAGCACCACAATTCAAAGTCATCAATCCTTCTTCTATCATCCTTAGTTATTGTCCAGATCTTGGATGCATAAGTAGTTGTGAAGACCACGGCATGGATTGGGTGTACCTTTGTGTCCAGACTGACCTCATTGCTCTTCGGTACTCTAGAGAGGTCCCTGACAGCAGACTTTCCTAGTGCAATCTGTCTTTTGATTTCCTGACTCCTCATGTCAAGAGTGTTGATTGTGAACCAAGCAAGCTGAAGTTATGAACAATATCAATCTCTTTCCATCCATCATGAAGCTGATTATTGGCCCAATAGTGAGAATCTTTGTTTTCTTGATGTTGAGCTTCAATCCATATTGAAGACTACAGCAGACAGCTCATGTCCTCTTGCCCTGTGCAGAGGCACTATACAAAAAAAGAATTGCCTGACACAGAAGAATTTCATGAAACAACATATGATCAAAAGTGTATGGTGATGAAGGAGGAAATTCAAGCTGCTCTGAAGGAACTGGCAAAAAAACAAGGCCCCAAGAATTGACAGCATACCAACTGACATATTTTAGCAAATAGATGCTGCCCTGGACATGCTCACCAGGATATGTCAAAGAACTCTGGAGGACAACCACCTGGACAACTGATTCAAAGAAATTCATATTTATTCCCATTCCAAATAGAGGTGAACCAACAGGTGTCACAAATACCATATGTAAGTAAGATCCTGCTGAAGGTTATCCAGAAATGACTGGAGGCATCAGCAGAGAATCGTCAGAGGTGTAGGCTGGGTTTAGAAGAGGCTGCGACAGTAGGGGACATCATAGCCAATGTTAGAAACAGAGAATACCAGAGGAATGTTTATCTGTGTTTCATTGACTGTGGAAAGGTATTTGACTGTGTGGATCACAAACTATGGCTAACCTTGAGAAGAATGAGAATCCCAGGACATTTAATTGTGCTCATACAAAACCTATATTTGGATAAGGAAGCAGCTGTCAGAACAGAATATGGAAACACTGCATGGTTTAGGATCAAGAGAGGTATGCATCAGGGATGCATCCTACCTCCATACCTTTTCAATATATGTGTAGAACAGATTAGGAAGGCTGGACTTTATGAGCAGGAACGTCGTATCAGGATTGGAAGAAGACTTATCAACAACCTGCATTATGCAGATGACACAATCTTGCTTACTGAAAATGAAGAAACCATGAGGCGTTATTCCTAATTGAAAATTTCATTTATATTTACTTAGTGAAAAGAACACAGATAACAAACTTGGACTCTTCAATTGGAAGCTTAAGCATGGTATTTCTAACTCCTGTGAGTGTGCCATGTAGAGTGGGAGTGAACTGTTTTTCTTTCATCTCCTTTACTTTGTTCAATAGATTTTTGTGGCACTGTCAGTTGTTCACCTATGTAACTTTCTTTTCTTTTTTAAGGATTGTTTCTTAATGATACTAGTCAGTGGCTTCTTCATGTCAATTGCATAACCAATGCCACAGTTCTTTCACACCTCTCAAAACATTTTATGATTGTAAGCTTTTCTTCAATTGTTAAAGCTTTTCTTCTTTTAGGCTCACTATCAGAAATTTTATCACCAGCATGCTTCTGTAGCACCTGCAAACCCCTTTGCTCTTTCATTTTCTGGGGGGAAAATCTTTAGCAAAAATACAAAAGAATTGGAGGAAACCACATAAATAAGCACTTCCAAGACCAAACTTATGGTCAAACTGAGTTACAAGAAAGGATGTAAGAATGAATGGAAATTATGTGCAGTGCAATATGTCTCCATAACTGGCTATCATATACTTTGAATACAGATATTCTTACTTTGCCCAATACATCAACTTGCTGTGAACACTCACCTAGGAGGTAGCATAACTTCGGTTTGATATTGTAATCCCTGTTGACTAATGTCATATTAGAAATTCTGCATTCCAGAAACACATGTTTCAGCAAACTATAGATACTAAAAAATCATATTAAAAAAAGATTACATAAATGTGTGGTGAATATCATTAGAAATATATGGTTATTTGGTAATATTCATAATGGTCTAAAAACACTGTTTTAGAAGACATTTATACTCTTAAAAATAACTTCTTAGAATGGTAAAAAGCCTAGAATATTGGGCTAAATACACTTCAGATACTGATGACTCTAGGTACTGAAATCACCTAAGAAACCATGCACTTAACTTTAGCATAAGGTTACAGCTAATCTAATCTTTGAGCTAATCTATGCTCAAAGTTATAGCTAAGTAGTGGCAGAGGCTATCACACATATAATCCATCACCTTCCCTGATATTTCCACTAAAAAGTTATTATTGTATTTGTCTTTCCTCTATGTATTATGCTGGTTTATTTTTCATATATGGTAAAAATAGTGAACATCATAAAGGAAGATAACTACCTAAGACATTAGTAATTTTTTTGCAGTTTTACCTAATATACTTCTTTAATATCACCTAAATATCTAGTACCTAATATGTTTATTTAATCTCATCTAACTAGCTTTTCTATTGATAGGCAATAAATCAAATGTTTTTATCTGCTTATAACATCTACTTGTTTGGATGAGTTTTCACGTAAAGACTGCTATCCTAAGTATGAACCTATTCAACAATTAAATGCTCAAAGTAGAAATAAAAACCGGTTTGCAGCCACCGATATGAGGTTAAAATCTCATTTACTTTACTCTGGCCATCCATGTACTCAAATTCTCCACAGATGACACCTCCAATTTCTCACCTGCTCTCTGGGTTCCTCAAGTTCCCTTTCCAAATTTCCAATACAGCCACCACCTCCTCTCCACTCTCAGGATTATACTCCTTCACCCAAGCCTGGAGAAACTGCTCCAGCACCAGTAAGTCCAAGATCTGTTCCTTGATGTGTATCTCAGGGCTCAGCCATTGACAGCAAAGTTTCCGAAGTTGACTCAGGGCCTCCCTGGGTCCAGGTGTTTCCTGATAACAGAAATGCCTGAAGCGCTGACAAGAGAGCTCCCTGACCTAAGACAAATTCTTACTTAGGCAGGATTCCTGACCCCAAATGCTGTTTTCTTCCTTATTTCTTACTGTGATAATCTCCCCGTGTTCTTCTGAAGCTTGGCCTGTTAATATAGGGAGGGCCCCTGAGGCTGTTGCCATCCTGAGCTTAGCTCAGAGAACAGTTCTCTCCAGCTGGGATCTGGGCAAACAGAAGATTTTACTTGACCTTTCTACTTTGCTCAGGAAAGATTTCGCTATTAAGGAAAAAAAAAAAAAAAGCCACTGTGAACACAGAAAAATTACAGATGCCACCAAAAGGAACTAGTTTCCGAGCCAACAAAAGGTTGTTATAAAAGCAATTCAACTCAGTGAAAACATGCCTCTGAAAGAGCGAGCACAGCACTAAAACTGAAGGGTCACAAACTGCGTAGCACGTAACTTCGAGACAGAAAAGTGAAATTGCCAAATAAAAAGAGAATGAGCCCAAATAAGGCCTGAATAAAGGAGTCCATGCAAGGAAATAAAAGAGTGGATCGCTCCAAAAGCTGTAACTCCTTGCAGCCTGGGCTGAGTTGACGATTACTTAAAGGAGCTGCTCATACACGACAAGCTTTTTGCAGAAGAGGTTAGGTTGTCGCCGAGCACACGCCCCCTTCCTTCGGTTGCGGGGTCTAAATCTGAAGGCACACAGCCCCAGACCACATAGCAGGTGTGTGAACTCAGGCTAGGCTACCAGGGAAACTCAATGTGGCGCTGACAGACTTGCGCAGGCGCAGCACTTTCTGGCCAAGAAGGCTGAGCCACTTTTACTTCCGGTCTGCTCTAGGATTCCGGGTGGTGCACTCATCTCGGTGGTCCTGATACCTCGAGACTGATTTTAGGGTGTAAAAGACTATTCTGTAACTTGGGCTGGGGAGCCAAGAACTCTCAAATTGCTTAATCTATCATTCTGGTGAAAAGACTTTCACCTTACGAATAGTGTTGAAGTAGAAACTACATCATGTAGTGGATTTTCCAGGTTCCCGAGTGGAGGAAGCGTGCATCAATGAATGAATGAAAGCCCAACCTTTCTGTAAACTCACTAAAATCACAATTTTTGAAAGGTGAATGGGGGAAAAAAATACAACTTGAATTAAAAAAGAAAAATACGGCTTGACAAATATCAAGTCTCCTTATCAAATGGGCTTTTTTCTGTCAAAGGTCAACTTATGAAATTAGTTTCAAGTCACCCTCTCCTTTTCCAGTGCTCTAAAGGACATGTCGCTGCTTCTACTTCTAACTTTGTGAGCCGTAACTGAAAATGATTGTAGCAAACTGGCCTTTGGAAACAAACCAGCAAAATTTGGACGAGTCTTCCGAGCTTAGCAAGTCACTTAGCTTGGGGAGTAACCAGAAAATCCTCACTTTCAAAAGGCCGAGTATTTTGAGGTGTTGGGAGCTGGTGGTACAGGATTGTTTGCGGTTACCAAGGAGAGAACGTCATAGAGACTACAGGATTCTACAGAGGTCCGGGAGCTAAGAATCATCACAAATTCCCACTTTTTATTCTCCTTTGTCTTCGCCATCTCAATCTGTTTGTCCTATAAGCCCCAAACCAAAATCCATTTGGCTGGCTTTTCTCAAATCACCAGACCTTTCTTCCAAGACACCTCAGAATGGACTAAACTCAGTAACTTTAAAGCAAGCTTTTGTTTATTTGTTTGTTTAGGAAAATATTTAATACTCAGTTATTAAAACACGTCATTCTGCTTTAAAAGTATCCCTTTCTGCCGATTTTTCTTATTTGAAACACGTTATCTTTAAACATATGCATCTTTTTTTTTTTTGAAATAAGCAAGCTCTTAATGGTTTATTTACATCACCCAGGAGCCAAACAATAGTACTCAATATATACTAAAGTGCTTTGTTTTGTTTTTCTTTTTACTGTGATTTAATTAGAAGTTTGCAGGGCAAATTAATTATTCACACACGTTTTATTCTGTAACAATACCAAGTAATAAATATTTGTTGAATCGCTGAATGGCTTCCTTTTTCTAATCTTCCTGCTTTGGCTCATATTAATTACTTTTAGGGTATTTCAAGTTACAAGGTTTTTGACAAATCATAATATTTCTTTTTAAAATCTTGAAATAAGGTTTTCTTACCCTGTGAATGATCATGAGTGAGTCAATTGTATTGAATTTTTTTTTTTTTTAATTTTTTTGAAAGAAACATTTTCATTCCTCCTCCCAACCCCAATCCAGGGTTCCTCACACTCTAGGTAAAAGGTCAGCAGCTCAAATCCACTGGTTGCTCTCCTTAAGATTTAGTCTTGGGGGGGGGGGAAGATTTAGTCTTGAAAATTTAATAGAGTCAGAATCAACCTGATGAAGGTAGGTTTTTAGTGAGAAACAAGGAAAAGTATTTTGTCATCCCTTTTAAGCCTACATCTAGTTGGCTTATAGTTCTCAAAAACAAACTCTTTCCTGGGTTAGGAAATTTCATCATGAGACTTGAGATACACTGGTTTAGAAAGCTTCCTCAGTTTCTCCTGACTCTGAAGTCTTCGACCTTGAAGTGGTGTAAGGCCCACTGGAGATAGATGAATTGGCCTTGGGTAAAGAATCTAGTAATCCAGTCCAATTTCAATTCTGGTTGTATATTCATCTATACACACTGTTTAATCAGATCTGTGTCTGTGAGGTTTTTATTTTTCTGAAACAGTGTTTTAGTACTGCTTTTCTTTAATGGTGTCTTCCAGCTGCCCTGATGCTGCCTGCCACTTCTTTGCCAATCTGGAAATTTTGTGTTGCTGCTGCTTGTTGTGTTGGCGACCACTTCATATGTCCCTGCATACGTCTGATGCTACCTTCCACCCTGAATGAAATTTTTTTATCTGTGTGTCCAGAGACCACAATTAACAAAACACTGTTGTTGTTATGTTGTTATGTGCCGTCAAGTCGTTTCCGACTCATAGCGACCCTATGCACAA
>NW_006400183.1:168757-184544 GCF_000299155.1 Elephantulus edwardii | reverse complement strand
TTAAAAAACCCAGCACATAACAATATCATAGATAATATGTATTTATAATAATAAATACAAAAGCTTTTCCATTTTAGCATAGCTTATAATAGAAAAACATTACGTGAAGCCTAAACATTATTGTTGTTGTTTTAGGATCCTCTGAGACTAGGTCTGACTCACAGCAACCCTGTGAATCCTGACCTATCCTGTGCCATCGTAAACTTTTCTGACACACTTGAGCTCTCAAACATCAATTGAGAATTGAGTTTAATAATATAGAGTAACATCCATTGTAACTGTGCAAATCTGAGAAAGAAACTATCATTTTGTTCTATGGGAATTTCTCCAGGATAAATTGGCTGTGGGTAAAGAACAAGATACAGACTGAATGGGAGCATAATTTGACCTTCAAGTGCTACTGAAGAAATATTGCCACCAAGTTGATTGAATATTTCAGATATTTACTCTACTTAATGTTTGCTAGTGCTTGCCCCAGCCATGCTCACAATGAGACCATTGCTGCAAACCAGGGTGGAATGATTGTAACAGACATAAGTGTTAATTTAAGAAAATCTTTGCCAGATCGACGAGGATGGGATTCGAACCCATGCGTGCAGAGCACAATGGATTAGCAGTCCATCGCCTTAACCACTCGGCCACCTCGTCAGCTACAACCCTACCTCCTTTATTGTCCTTCTTCTCTATGTTTGTCCTATAGTAATTATATCCAATTATCTTTTCTCTGCCTTAATCCTTGGTCTGTCATCACAACCACACCAGAGTCAAGTGCATTTCACAGCATTACGAAACTAATAAATGTCGCGTTTCATTGGCACATAAAAAATAAGAACATAGACCAATAAACTTAGGTACCAAATAAAATCATTGTTAAACAGATGAATGAAGGAACCCACCTGCTCCAGCCCGCCAACCTTGTGTTTTTCCAGAAACTTACACTAGTCTCTTTGCTGAAGCACTTTGCATTGGGTGGGCCAATTTCCTGCTTATTGAACAGAATTTAGGTGAGGCCTGGTGACATAGTCCATAAAGAGTTGGGCTGTTAATCCAAAGGTGGCGCTTCTCTGGGAGTTCAAATCCACCAGCTACTCTGCGTCAGAAAGATGGGCAATTTCCGCGCTTGCGAATTACTGCCAGAAAGAAAATCTTCTGGAGGATCAGCTGTGGATTGTTTCCAACTTGACAGCAATGAGTTTGAATTTTTGAAAAAGATTTCTCCTAGAAGTTGGGTTTCCTGGGAGAGACCAGGCAGTAAAGAAATCTGGTTTTGCAATTCCCTTTAATTTGCTTCTGAAGTATTCCCAACAGCCAGAAGATGCTATTACTTCTCCCTTGTTGCCTTCTCTAGGGCCTGTCGCAAAGGTGTGAAGGTGTTGGGATTGTGCAGGCAGAAATGCTAGAGCCTTGAAGGGACGATTTTTATTATTGAGTACTTTGAAATAATAAAAGTATCAAATTAGTGTACCACCAACACTGAGGAGCGTCATGGAGGGGGGTGTTGTTGTTGTTATTAGTCATCATTGAGTCAACTTCGACCCATAATGACCCTATGAACAATATATCTGAATCTACATGGATCAATGTACTTGAATCCTGATTATGACTTTTTCCCTCCACGAACTGTGTGAATTTTGACAAACCACGTCACCAACTCCACCCACATTCTTTCTATCTCATTCCCACAATTTTCATCATCTTCCCAGGAGAAGTTCTAACAGAATCCTTAGTCTGATGCCCTGCTAACAGTAGGTCTCAAGTCTTCGGTGATTGGACTCTACCAGTGAGGAAAGTTAGGCAATGCCCTCTCCCCCCCCCCTTTTCATCCTCAGATAGAGGGTGAATGGAGAGTCCTTATGAATCAAGTCAATGACAATTACCGAGTTTTTCAATAGGAAGTCATCTCTGTTTATTTGAACTTGACAGCTTCAGAGAAAAACCCAGCACCAAGAAATCCCTTCCATTCACCAGAGTGTATTGCTTTTCTGTATTTAAGGGAAAATTTTGGAAAGCAGAGATACTTTCTTGCTAAAATGCATTGCTTTATCCTTGTTAGGTAATCTCTCACTCTTTTCTCAGCTTTGGCAGAAGGCACCCTCTTCTCACCCTTTTTTTGTTCTTTTACTAAATTCTATATTATCTCCTTCACCACACAGCTACCCTTCATCATTAACGCACCTATTGTTGCTGCATTAGAAGACGAAGGGCTTATCCATTTACTGTTGTTGTCATTGTTAGGTTCCATCAAATCAACTCTAAGACTCAAAGCAACCCTATGAACAACAGATCTGAACCCTGTCCAGTTCTATGCCATCCTTATTATCTCTGACATTCTTGGGCCCCTGCTGCAATCACTGTGTCAATGCCTCTTGTTGAGGGTTGCCCTCTTTTTCAGGGACCCTCCAACTTTCCAAGCATGCCATCGTTTTCCAAGAAATAGCTCCTCCTAACAACTTGGCCAAGGTATGTGAGATGAAACTTCACCATTCATGCCCCAAGGAGAACTTTGGATGAACTTTCTCCAAGACATATCTGTTTGTTCTTTTATCTGTGGAATATCCAGTACTCTTCTCCAACATTGCAACTCAAAGACATCAATTCTTCTGTCATCCTTATTCATTGTACAGCTCTCAGATGAATAGCAGGTAATAATAACATTATCTATTTACGGAACATAGGTTTCCCATTCCAAAGAAAGGTGACCCAACTGAGTGTGGAAACTACAGAACAGTGTCATTGATTTCACATGCAAGCAAGATTCTACTGAAGATCATCCAAAAACGATTAGAACAGCACATCAGCAGAGAACTGCCGGAAGTCCAGGCTGGGTTTAGAAGGGGTCGTGGTACTAGGGATATTGTTGCTGATGTTAGATGGATCTTGGCTGAAAGCAGGGAATACCAGAAGAATGTCTATCTGTGTTTCATTGATTATGCAAAGGCATTTGACTGTGTGGATCATAACAAACTGTGGCTGACTCTGAGAAGAATGGGAATCCCAGAACATTTAATTGTGCTAATACGAAACCTATACTTGGACCAAGAGGCAGACGTCAGAACAGAGCAGTGTAACACTGCATGGTTCAAAATAGGGAAGGGTGTACGCCAGGGATGCATCCTGTCTCCATACCTTTTCAAGATGTATGCAGAGCAGATTATCCGAGAGGCTGGGCTCTATGAGGAGAATTGTGGCATCAGGATTGGTGGAAGATCTATTAACAATCTCTGTTACGCAGATGACACAACCCTGCTTGCTGAAACTGAGGAGGACCTCATGCACTTGCTGCGAAGGGTCAAGGACTGCAGCCTTCAGTATGGACTGAGGCTCAACGTCAAGAAGACAAAGATTCTCGCCACTGGACCAATTGGCAGCGTCAGGATGGATGATGAAGAGATTGAGAGTGTTCACAGCTTCACTTTGCTCGGCTCCACAGTTAACACTCTTGGTACCAGCAGTCAGGAAATCAAAAAGCGTATCGCGATGGGAAAGTCTGCCGTTAGGGACCTCTCAAACGTACTCAGGAGCAACAGCGTCTCTCTGGAGACTAAGGTGCGCCTGATACAGGTCATGGTATTTGCAATCGCTTGTTATGCATCAGAGAGTTGGACAATGACTAGGGAGGACAGAAGGAGAGTGGATGCTTTTGAGCTGTGGTGCTGGAGAAGGGTACTGAATGTACCCTGGACTGCCAGGAAAACAAACAGATCCATCTTGGAGAGGATTAAACCAAGCTACTCCTTGGAGGCAAGGATTCTGGGGCTTCGTCTGACATACTTTGGACATGTTGCCAGGAGGGACGGGTCCTTGGAGAGGGACATCATGCTTGGGAGGGTGGAGGGACGGCGCAGGAGGGGAAGACCCTCTATGAGATGGATTGATTCGGTGACTGGGGTAATCGGAATGGGTGTGTCGGAGGCGGTGCGGTTGGCGCAGGATAGGGCAGGGTTTAGAGCTGTTGTGCATAGGGTCGCTATGAGTCGGAAACGACTCGATGGCACATAACAACAACAACAACATTTACGGAACAAAAATAATGTGTTACATTTACCTTAAGCCTTGCATTAGGATTGCGTTCAACTGCTCAAATCTAGTATGTCTGTCTTACAGGGTTCCAAGAAAAATCTGATTATATACCAGTGATTGGAAAATATTTCTCAGTACTAACTTTGGAGGGGAAACGTCCATTCTTCTTTGACATCATTGCTAGGAGATAACATCATGCTTTAGAAAAGATGAACCCTAACCTTTTCTGTTGAAAGAGAGCTTGAGCCTCTTTTTTTTGCAGCAATTTCGTCAACCCATCTTTTTTCATTGACTCTCTACTTTTACAAGGATGATGACATTCTCCAGAGACTGGTCCCTCTTGATAATATGCCCAAAATATGTTAGTCCAATCCTGTTAATACTAAGGAGAATTCACAGCATAATTCTTACAAGACAGATTTGTACATTCTTCTGTACGTCTGTGATTATATTCAATGTTCTTATTGAGATGTGACCCTTACTAATGACTATGTAGTCTGTGAACTTTCTCATTAAGGGCTTCAAGTCTTCTCTGTGTTCATGCAAGCACTGATTATTTGTTCACTAGGAAAATTGAATAGGTAGGGTGAATGGTTACAGCTGTATTGCATACTTTCCCTGATTTTAAACTACACAATATCCCTTTCTTCTGTTAAGATGACTGCTTTTCAGTCTATGTACAGATTTCAAATGAGCATAATTAAAAGTCATGGAATTACTGTTCTTTGAAATATTGTCAATAATTTGCTATGATTTACATAGTTTAATGCCTTTGCATAGTAAATAAAGCCCAAGTAAACATCTTTTGACATTCTTTGCTTTCAGACAAGATCCATTTGATGCCAACAATTGTATCCTTAATTCCATATTCTTTTCTGAACTTACCTTTAATGTCTGGAAGTTCCATACTGATGTTCAGACTCAGTTGGTTTTGGATTATTTTCAGCATTATTTTATAATTTACTTGTATGTTATATTCGAGATATTGTGCAATAATTTCTACATTCCAGTGGATCATCTATATTTTGAAATGGGCACAAATATGGATGGATCTCTTCCAGTCAAGTTGGAAAAACATCTCAATTGGTATTTTGTCAATTCTTAGATTCTTATTTTTCTCCAGTGCTTTCAGAGCTGCTTAGATTTCTTCCTTCATTTCTGTTAATTCTTGATTGTATGCTACTTTTTATGCTTCCTCTATCACTTTGTATTTTGTCCCTAAAAATCCTTTAGTATTGCAGCTTGAGAAATGCTGACTATATTCTTCCCTTTTCATTTTATAACTCCTAATCTTTGCACATTTTGTTATATTACAACTTTGTTTTAAGTCTTCCTGAGACTCCTATTGAAATCTCATAATCAAGTTCTCATCATCATTTTCTTCCATTCCCTTTAGCTTCTCTAGGCTCTACAGCATGCTTCAGAGTCTCTCCTGGCATTCATTTTGGTCTTTTCATTCTTATTAATGACTTTTGTTTTCTTCATGCATGATGCTTTCCCACAACTCATCATTAGTGTTCAGTGCATCAATTCTGTTCTTGAGATGGCCTCTAAATTCAGATGGAATATACTCAAGGTCATGTTTTTAGTTTTGTCGACTTCTTTTCATTCTCTTCAGCTTCAATTTGAACTTGCTTATGAGCAATTGAGTGTACCACAGATGGTCCCTGGCCTCATTCCGACTCTACTATCTCAGATATGGTCAGTTTGATTTCTATGCATTCTACTGGTGAAGTCCATGAGTACAGTTGTAATTTAATTTTCTTAAAGAGTTAATTTGTAATGAATATGTCATTGTACAAACTATCATGCACTTTCTATCTTCATTTCTAACACCAAGACCACATGTTCCAACTACCAAACCTCCTTCTTTGTTTTCAGCTTTTGCATTCCAATCACTAATTACCATTAACACATCTTGATTGCATGCTTGATTAATTTCAGACTGCAGGAGTTTGTTGTTGTTGTTGTTAGGTAATATTAAGTTGAGTATGACTTACAGCAATCCTATGAACAACAGATCTGAATCCCGTCCTGTCCTGCGCCATTCTCACGATCTCTGACACACTCAAGCCCATTGCTCCATTACTGTGTCAACCCACCTGGTTGAAGATTTTCCTTTCCCTTCTTTTCCCATCCCTCAACCTTTGCAGGCATGATGTCCCGCTCCAAGGAATAACCCCTTCTAGCAACATGTCCAAAATATGTGATATTAAGCTTTATCATCTTTGCCTCCAAAGAGCACACTAGCTGCACCTTCTCCAAGACATCTGTTTGCTCTTTTGGCAGTCCATTGAACACTCTTCTCCACACCACAGTTCAAGGCATCAATTTTATTTCTGTCATCCTTATTTGTTTTCTAACTCAGAGATGCATAGCAAGGGACTTAAAAGACCATAGCCTGAAACAGGTACCCCTTAGTCTTCAAATTGACATCACCATAATTATCTCCATAATTTGGAGAGTTCTCTGAATACAAACTTGTTCAGTACAATACGTCTCCTGATATCCTAACTGCTGGTACCAAGTGTACTGACTATGGCTTCAAGTAAGATGAATTTATTCACAGTGCCAATCTTTTTTCCAACTATAGTGGTGTTTCCTATTGGTCCAGTGGCAAGGATTTTTGTTTTCTTGACCTTGCGATGCAAAAGTTGGTAGAAATTCTCAATGTGACTGTATCTTTGACTTTCATGCTTGGTATATAAATTTTAATAATAGTCATATTAACAAATATTCTTGTATGCTTGTAGATATTATTCCATCATTGATAGCATTGTGCTTTATGGTAACATTCTTAGTTTCCAGGAATCAGGACATGAATGTCTTTGAGGGGCATTACTTACATTAAGAGTAAATGGATATTTGGACAAAGTGATACAATCCCTGGCCATATTTTCTACTGAAATTCTTTCTTAAATCTTTATAGAAATCTATAGAGTGATGAGTACTACAGAAAAGCACAGCATCTAATTTTGAAAGCCTTAAATTTTATATTTAATCTTCTCACTGTAAACAGCATTTATGCTACTTAAAAAGCAGAGTATCTAGATTTTGTATTGCCACTAGTTTTGATTTTCAATCCTTCCTAAATACTATTTTCTTACTCCTCTCTCTTAACACTTTTTTGCTATAAAAAAAACCCAAACAGTAGAAAAATAAATCCACAGATTCTAGCTCTCAGTAATGACTACTTTAATCTCAAAAATGCATTCCCTTCAAGTCTGAACCAACTCATAGACAACCTTCCATTGGATTTTCCAAGGCTGTAAATTGTGGAGGGGAAGATTGCTCATCTTTCTTCAGAAAGCTACTGGTAGATTTGAACAGCCAGAAAAACACAGTCTTCAGTTTAGTAGAGCAGTTCCTTATGGAATAATCTACCGAGAGCTTCCTTCTACTTTAATAGATAATAATTTTTTTTAAAAAAAACCCTTTTTTTATTATTAAAATTCCTTGTTTCCTTATTTTCCCTAAGAGTGGTGAACCTTATGCCCAGATCATACCTGTAATAAAGAAATGTTTTAAGGACTTTTTTTTCTGTGAAATATTTCATTTTTTAGACAATTATTTCTGTCTTTGTGGCATTTCTTGTACCTTCCAAGATCCCTGTGGCTAATAAGTATAAATAACTATCTTGATTTCTCATAATGTATATTAATTTTGGCAGGTTTTATCAAACAGGTTATTATACTTAGTACGAATAGGTTTTTAGTGGTTTAATAGTCTTAACAGTTAAATAGTTTAACAGTAAATAGTTTTCATACTCTATACAAGTACTTCACCCAGTAGTTTTCATACTTTATACA
The DNA here is from genome assembly GCF_000299155.1 of Elephantulus edwardii. Taxonomy (NCBI): domain Eukaryota; kingdom Metazoa; phylum Chordata; class Mammalia; order Macroscelidea; family Macroscelididae; genus Elephantulus; species Elephantulus edwardii. The sequence goes on along the minus strand of NW_006400183.1, from coordinate 176,715 downwards.
AATACATTATGTTGACTTGTTTTGCTCAACATTATGTCTATGATATTTTTCCACTATATGTTGATTTAATATGTTTTTACTTACATTTTCCCTCTCACTTCTTTGTTTAACAAAGGGCACAGCAGCCTACGAGAAAAACCAGTTGGAGAAGACCTATACAGTCCAAATTTTCATACTAATTCGTTTTCTCATACATTTCTGCTGAGGAGAAATCCCAGTCTTTCTTAATTATTTGCTGAGCATAAACACAATGACAGAACCAGTCTAGGAAAGTGGGAAGAAGAAAAAGTGGCTAAGAAAATAAGGAAATGGGTGGGGGGAGGTATTGATGTTTAGTGAAGCCATTGAAGTTAGATGAACCTCCAAGATTGTGTTCTTCTCTAAGCTCTCTTTAAAGCTTGAAGCAGCCCACTCTCTGAAGTCAGGTTTAAACTGAATAGCCATTTTGTTCAAAATATAAAGAATGCCACATTTGGGCATGCCATATTTAAAAAAAAATCTATATGAGGTCCTCAACAAGGGGGATTGACACAGTGATTGTAACAATGGACTCAAGCATTTCAGAGACTGTGAGTATGGCACAGGGTCACCATGAGTCATTGGTGACTCACTGGCTCCCAACCGCAAAAATAACAATATATGAGATCAAATGGACAATGGTTACTCTAAAGCATAGACGAGTACTTTGTGGACAATGACATTAAGTTAGTAGAAGTGAAACCAACCAGCCTGGAAATGGAGAGAAGATGACATTATAAAGAATGTAACCGATGTCAATAACATTCTATGTAGAAATTACTGAATGAGAGAATTTTTCCTGTTTACATTTTCATTAAAAAATACAATGCAATATTTTTTTTAAAATTAGAGGAAACCACAACAAGACAAAGGTAGACAATCCAATTGAAAAATGGGCAAAGGATATGAACAGACACTTCACCAAAGACATTCAGATGGTTAACAACCACATGAAGAAATGTTCAAAATCCCTAGCTCTAAGAGAGATGCAAGTCATAACAAGTATGAGATACCATCTCACCCCAGTCAGAACAGCAAAATTTAACAGAACAGCAAACAACAAATGCTGGCGAGGTTGTGGAGAAACTGGAACCCTTATTCACTTTTGATGGAAGTGTAAAATGGTGCAACTACTGTGGAAGGCAGTGTGGCGCTTTCTCAAAAAGTTGCAAATAGAAATTCCACTTGACCCAGTAATTTCACTACTGGGTATATACCCCAAAGAGACCATGACTGTCACCCAAGCAGATATATGCACACCCATGTTTATCGCAGCTTTGTTCACAATAGCAAGGAGTTGGAAACAACCTAAGTGCCCATCAACAAACTAATGGATAGAGAAGCTGTGATATATTCACACAATGGAATACTATGCTGCATTGAAAAACAAGAAACTCATGCAATATTATTCAAAATGGATGATTCTGGAGGACATTATGCTGAGTAAAGTATCTCAGTCACAAAAGGACAAATAGTGCATGGTGCCACTGTTGTAAAACAGGACTGACCTTGGGGTTGAGGAAAGACTAAGAAAGATGGAATAAATAACGTATACTGCATTGAAACAGGTGAGGGAGAAAACTATTTAAAAGGGATATGTGATTAGATATTTTTGTCATGACAGGAGTCTAGAGCGAAGGCTACATGGTGGAGTGAACCTGGGGGAGGGTTTGTAAAACAATGAAATAATTTTTCTTTTACTTTTCCAAGAGGGTAGTGTACTAGGGGGGAGGGCTGAGAGGGGAGAAAAGTACAACAATGAATGAATGGAAATTCAAAGTGTCTGTAAATTTTTACTGAAATGAGTAATAAATTTAAATTAAAAAAAAAAAAGACTGTCTTCTTCCAAAATATCTGCCATGTCTTTTAAGAAAGCAAAAAGCGGTGAAATTGTTCCAGATTAAAGGCTAAAAGGACAAGCCAACTAAATGCCCTATTCTGGCTCTACAAAAGACGGAATAACGGGCATTCTCTGGTCAGTTGGTCAGCTTGGGATGCAGTAAATAGATTAGACACAGCTATTGGATCAGTGCTAAATTTACTAACGCCATTAGTACTGTGGCTGTGTATGAATCTACAGAAGGCTCAGTGATACGTGCAATTTACTGTCATCTGAGAGTAAACGGTGAATGCAAACGGGTAAAATGTTAGCAAGGCTAACTCTGAATCAAGGATAACCCAAGTACTTGTGTACTATTTTCAGCCTTTTGACTTTTAAATCAAACCTGAAATTTCAGAGAGAAAGAGTGGGGATCCAAGAAACAGCTGCTTCTCCATGGTCTCCCAGCTTTTGTTCAAGTAACCTCGTCCTCCCTGCGCTCTCCTCTGAGCAGGGGCCCGCAAGGGATTTGCGGGGAGAAATGCACCCTCAGAATGCCCCTATTGGAGGCTATTTGGTGCTGCCCAGGGCTCAGGCTTTCAATTTGTCCTTGTTGTGTTCGATCTAGAGCATCTGTAGCTCGGGGACATTCCCTGCCTTCGCAATGACACAAGCAGTGGATATTTTTTACTTTTGAATACTGAGATGATTCCGGGGTCTTTGTTCCAAAAGAGGCGGTGGTGGGCGCGGGGACTCGAGCGCGGTGGGCGAGGAACCCCCTAGATGCCTCCCTTCATTGGTCTTCCAGGAAAGCTGCAGTCTCTACCCGCATGGGGGCAGCCTGAACGCAGCAAAGGAGCCTGGGGAGAGGGAGAGGCGGACAGGTTCCTTCCTTTCCGTCTTCTTTCTTTGGGGGTCTCGTCCAGCTGCTTGTTACTGATGTCGCTAAACCAGATTCACTTCAGCTATTTCACAAATGAACTTACATGCACACTTCAGCTGCAATTTACTAAATCCTTGAGGGGAGAGGGAGAATAATTATTATAAGTCACGAAAGGAATAAAAAATAATAATTTTACAGTTGGGGGTGTAGCTCAGTGGTAGAGCGCGTGCTTAGCATGTACGAGGTCCTGGGTTCAATCCCCGGCACCTCCAACAGTTTTGAGGGAGACCACATTCTTGTAGTTTCTTCCACCCATCTGTTTTCCGCTTCAGTTTCCTCTGCTCTTTCATTCAATTTTCTGCCTATTAAGAAGTAACTGACAAGAAGTAATTTCTACCCCGAGGGCATCGTCACCTCCAGAGATGCTGACTCTGTCACAATGTCGGGGGTCAACAGACATTTACCTTGCTAATGAACTCACGTTTGCAAGTTTATCAGCCTGAGTTCTTTGAGTTTTATATTATGGGGTTTTAAAATTAAGACGTCAAAGGGGGGAAATGAGAAGATTTAAAAATAAAACAGATTCTCAGTTTCTAAATCTTCTTTTGAATTCGGAAGCGCTATTAGATCAAAAACATATAGAAAATGGCAAGGACAAATATCTTACTTTCTTCTGAGCGTCTGACCAATTCATACTTTGTTGTATGGGTTTGTTTGGTTTGGGGGGATTTTTTTCCCCCTGCTCTCCACAAATGGGAGCACTGGCTCCCAGTTATTACTGAGGTATTATGCATATTGTTGTTGCTGTTGATTGCCATCGAGCTGAGCAAGATGAACAAAAGGCCTAAAGCCTTTCTGTAACTACCGTCTTTTCTCTAAGTTTATAGAGTTTCCAGAGGCATGTCGTTTAGGAAATGGATGCCACTCCTGCTTCGAGAAACATGCACATAAATGATTAATTAAAGATCTAAATAATAATACATAATGCCTTCTAGGTCTGATCTGAATGAAGATTGGCAGGTTGAATATATAAGGGCCATCCCCACTGTAATTACTCAGTAGTAGTATCGGTGAAGGACTAGAAGGCACATAACAACAAAAACAAGTGCGAAAGACCAAGCATATAAATACCTGCTGTTCAATAACATTTTGTTCAAAATAAATTACAGAGAGAGTTCATTTTATAAATTAATTTGACCACCTTGCCTCCAGTACAAACAAGTATCCCACAATACCTGTATATGTTTTAACCAATCCAATTACTAAAGCTGATTTTGTCTAGCCCTGATACCAGCCTAAAATACTGGTGGAATTTATAATCTGAGACAATAAAGGCAATTGTCAAATATTAATTTATTTCCAGAAGTAAGTTTTAAGTTTATTGCAGAAAACAACTACATAAATTTTGTGTCTTTATGGTCTGTGCAAACTATTTATTACTATTTATAATAGTAACTTGTTTGTTGCTATGATAATAGATGTTATAATATTGATATTTCAAATCCAGTAGACACAGCCATAATGGACAAGTTTTTGCAAAGCTAAACTAGGTAAACTAAACTGGCCTAAGATTAGGGAGAAAGTTCTGTGATTCAGCTTCTGAAGACTCGATGATCAGAACAGAATGCTGTCTAACATAATGTCAGAAGATGAGCTCCTAGGTTTAAATACTCAAAACAGACAGTGGCCACAGCAATGAACTCAAGTGCCTACGATTATGAAATGGCAAAAATGCATCATTCTATTGTAGACAGAGTTAACCATGATTGGCAGTTGACTCAAGAGCAACTTGCTATAGGTTATAGTCCATTTAACAAGAGCAATTTACAACAAGAATCACCTATTTTAAGTCCCTTTTAACTATTTGTGGCTAAACAGAAGAATAAAATATTTTCCTGATAAAACAAAGAAACCTACTCTTCACTATTTCTTATTGTAATGACGATATTTTATCAAGACATGAAAATAAAATTTAAGGATGAAATATTGATTAGAAATTATTTCTAGCTTGATTGTTGTTATATGCCTTCAGGCTGAAACTGACTTACAGCTGACTTCCCAGGGGAGGTTTTGAGGCTGTAGTCTTCAATATGGATTGAAGTTCAACATGAAGAAGACAAAGATTCTCAACACTGGGCCAATTGGCAGCACCATGATAGATATAGAGAAATATTGAGGTTGTTAACAATTACAGCTTGCATGGCTCCACTGTCAACACTTTTGGTACAAACAGCCAGGAAATCAAAAGACAAATTGTATTGGGAAAACCTGCTATCAGGGACCTCTCCAGAGTACTGAGAAGCAATGGTGTCATTCTAGAGACCAAGGTATGCCTGATCCAGGCCATAGTTTTCACAATTATTTGCTATGCATCAGAGAGCTGGACAGTGACTAAGGATGACAGAAGAAGCCTCTGAGTTGTAGTGCTGGAGAAGAGTCTTGAACATACCATGGACCACCGAGAAAATAAATAGGTCTGTGTTGGAGAGGGTGAAACTGAGTTTCTCCTTGGAGGCAAGGATTTTGAAACTCCATCTCACATACTTAAGGGATGTGGCCAGAAGAAGGATATAACGCTCGGAAAGGTGGAGGGACAGAGCAGAAGAAGAAAACCCCAGGTGAGATAGATTGAAACAGTAACTAGGACAATGGGGATAGGTGTATCAGACTCAGTGAGACTGGCTCAGGACAGGGAAGGCTTCAGAGCTATTGTACATAGGGTCGCTATGAGTCACAGGCAAGTCAACAGCCCATAACAACAACAACAACAAACTCACCACAGAAGGTGGCTCATCTTTCTTAGAGTAGCTGGTGAACTCCAACTGCATGCCTTTAGGTTGGCAAGTGCAACTCCTTGCCCACTAGGCCACTAGAGTTCGCTATAGCTTGGTAGAATTATGTATTTGAAAGCCACTCTCAAAATGGAAAAGCTACTATGAATATTAAATATGGCTATAAAATTCTCTCTCTCTCTCTCTCTCTCTCTCTCACACACACACACACACACACACACACACACACACACACACTAACCGTCTTTCCAAATTATTGAGGAGTAGTGATGTCAGTTTAAGGAGTATGTGCATCTGATGCATGCCATGGTCTTTCTGATTACTAACTATGCATCTGAGACCTGGGCAATGAATAAGGATGACAGAAAAAGAATTGATGCCTTTGAGCTGTGGTGTTGGAGAAGTGCACTGAACATTCCATGGACTGCCAAGAAAACAGATATGTCTTGGAGATAGTGCAACTGAAGTGCTCTTTGTAGGCAAGAATGATGAGGCTTTGCCTCACATACTTTGAGCATATTTCTAGGAGGTGCTATTCCATGGAGAGGGACATGATGTTGGGAACGGTGAAGGGTCGGCAAAGGAGAGGGAGACCCTCAATCAGGTGGATTGACAAAGTGATTGCTGCAATGGGCTCTTGTGTGTCAGGAAGTGGGAGGATGGCACAGGACAGGATTATGTTCAGATCATTTGTTCATAAGGTCGCTTGATGGAACCTAACAACAACATAAAATTAACACACACACAAACAGAATAACCCTCTCATACCTAACTTTTGGAGATTGATGATGGTGTAGTCACTACTCTGAGAAGTGGAGGCAGGGGAGATCAACTTTTTAACCCTACTTTTCCTGCATAGAATACATTTCAGAGTAAGCATATAATTAATGAAGGATTGATTTCACCTATTGAAGAATTACTGCTAATAAATATAAGAAGAATGATAACATCAGAAAGTCAACTTTTTGTAGTTTGTTTATGGTAATGTATCTAGACCACAATCTTCAATGACTGTGGTAATCACCAGCTGAGATTGAATGGGATTCTCTAGAATGGATGGAGCAGCTTAACATTATGGGCTTTTTCATTTGAAAGATGGACAATAATGAATGAAGAAAAATTGATGCCTTTGAGCTGGGAGTTGGAAAAGAGTCCTGAATATCCCATGGATTGCCAACAGAATAAGTACGTCTTGGAGAAAGTGCAGCCACAATCCTCTCTGGAGGCAAAGATGATAAAGCTTCATCTCACATATTTTAGCCAGGTTTCTAGAAAAGATCATTCACTGGAGGGGAACATAATGTTTGGGAAGGTGGAGGGTCAGTGGAAAAGAGGAAGACCCTCAATGAGATGGATTGATACAGTGGCTGCAGCAATGGGTTCAAGTGTGTTGGATATGGTAAGGATGGTGCAGAATAAGACAGGGTTCAAGTCTGTTGTTCCTAGGGTTGCGATGAGTCATACTTGACTCATACTTGCATCTGAGTCAACTAACATCATCTTACAGGGAATTAAGCGGAGTGGATAGAGATGAAAAATAAACAGTCAAATGAAAAACGTTTATAGTTGTGTGATAGGTATATGGGAATTTATCAGAATATTCTTTCTACTTTTGTACATGTCTGAGCTTTGCCAGAACAAAATATTTAAAACATAAGTTTCATAATTTTTGGTAGTGAAAATTGTTTTTCTATAATTCTTTATTTAAAATTTTTTTATCAGTCTGCTTCTTGTAAAACCACAGCAGTGTGTCAATTTTTAATTCTGTATTTTACTCTGGATAGGAAGATTTAAGGTTATCATATTCCTTTCTTCACTGCATTTAATTCTGTAAACTTGTAGAAGATTTCTCACTTATACTGATGTAATGTATATTATTTTTCCTTTTTATCCCATTCCCCCTTTCTTATTTCAGATTATTTCCACCATATGCAGTAGCTTAAATATGCTTAATGTACTTAAACTGTCTTTTAATTTACATGTTTCTTGTAATTTATATTAAAAAACATGCCTCTGGAAACTATGAACTTCAATAAATGTCGATAGTCATAGAAAGGCCTCAGCCTTTTGTTCATGGGGTCATTATGAGTCGTTCTCAACTTGATGGCAATCAACAACAACACCACATATACAAAACCAGAAGATACAAAATAGCATTGCCATCAGCTGATTATGACTCATGATGGCCTATGTATTATAGAGTAGAATTAAACTCCATAAGGTTTTCTTGACTGTGATCTTTACAGAAGCAATGACCAAATTTTTATTCTACAACATTCATGTGGTAGATTTGAACCACCAATCTTTTGCACAGTAATCAAGTGTAAACCATTTGTACCATTCAATGACTTCTGTAGTATATATAGTATTTTAATTTATGTAAATACTGTGACTATTAGAATTCAGTTAATTTTTTGGTCCATCAATGTTGTAGTGTGTATCTTAT
>NW_006400183.1:148283-168457 GCF_000299155.1 Elephantulus edwardii | reverse complement strand
TATCTATCTATCTATCTATCTATCTATCTATCTATCTCACAGTTTACCTCTTTCATTCCTGCACAGATGGACAAAAGATTGCCTTGAAATTTATTCTACTTATAAGTATCGAAGGGAAAACAATTCCGTATATCATCAATAGACAACATCATGATAGAAGGAGAACAGATTGAAGTTAGCAATTTCATCTTGCTAGGATCCATAATCAAAAGACAAGTTGCACCAGGGAAATCTACTGTCAAGGACTTCTCCAGAATGCTAAAGAGTAATGATGTCAGTCTAAAGACTAAGGTGCTCCTGAACCAAGCCATGTTCTTCTCAATTGTTTGCTGTGCATCTGAGAGCTGGACAATGACTAAAGATGAAAGAAAAAGAAGTCTTTGAGTTGTGGTGAGTTGTGTGAGAGAGATGAGTTTTGAATATGTCATGGACTGCCAAGAGAATAAGCAGGTCTGTCCTGAGAGGGTGAAACCAGGTTGCTCCTTGGGCACAAGGATTTTGCAACTATATCTCACATACTTTGGGCATGTTGTCAGGAGGGACCAGTCCTTAGAGAAGGACAATTCTTGGAAGGTTAGAAGATCAGTACCAGAAGGGAAGACCCTGGATGAGGATGGGATTGATCTGGTAACTGTAGCAATGAAGTCAGGTGTGTAGGAGATGGCAGGGTTGACTCAGGATAGGGCAAGGAGGTTCAAAACCTTTGTTTATAGGATTGCTGAGTCAGTGTCAACTTGATGACACATTACAACAACATAATCACTGCATATGTGAAAATTGTCCTAGGATATATCCATAGGAGTGTGATGGCATGGCATCCGAGATTAGATCTTTCTGGGAAGAAGTCTTTGACAAGGAGTTTCATGTACAGGATGTATATTAGCAAGTACCCTTGGGAACTATACCTGTGGAAGGCAAAGAGTAGACATAAATTGAGCACAGAAACAATTAAACTTGATGCAGGTCTGACAGTCTCAGCCTACTGTGTGAATTCTGAATTAAAAATAGCCCGTTTCAAGTCATCTCAAGTTTGGCTGAAATGAAACGGTCTCCATTCTCCTGCTTCTTTGGTCATTTGCTAAGAGTTGTCTCAAAAGGGTGTGGGACAGGAAACTCTTTGAAGTCAAACAACACTAAAAGAATTGACAGCTAAGGATTGTTTGCTAAATGCACTCTGAGCAGTGGAAGCAACAAGTTCTGTCATGAAGATCAATCTGAACAAAATATCTTTGTTCCTATCATCATTAGTTACAGAAAATGTACTGGTACAGTTGCAAAGATACTAGCAAATTTCTTTGCCAAATAGCTACACTATTCTTCACTTTAATCAGAAGTGCAAACCTAAAAAACAGAAAAGTGGGAAGTAATCAAAGGACTTTAGCAAGCATTTACAAATGAAGAGACACAGAATATAACAAAGATATCAAAGAGTGGTCAAACTCATTAGCATTCAGAGAATATAAAATCAAATAAAACTTTATTTTAAAAATTTAACCAGTGTCAAAACAACTATGAGATATCGTCTCACCGCAGTCAGAATAGCAAAATTTAACAGAACAGCAAGCAACAAATGCTGACGAGATTGTGGAGAAACTGGAACCCTTATTCACTGTTGGTGGGAGTGTAAAATGGTGCAACCACTGTGGAAGGCGGTATGGCGCTTTCTCAAAAAGTTGCAAATAGAGATACCATTTGATCCAGCAACTCCACTACTGGGAATATATCCCAAAGAGACCATAACTGACATCCAAGCAGATATATGGACACCCATGTTTATCGCAGGTCTCTTCACAATAGCAAGGAGTTGGAAACAACCCAGGTGCCCATCAACAAACGAATGGATAGAGAAACTGTGATATAGTCACACAATGGAATACTATGCTGCATTGAAAAACAAGGAACTCATGCAATATTATTCAAAATGGTTGACTCTGGAGAACATGATGCTGAGTGAAATATCTCAGTTGCAAAAGGACAAATATTGCATGGTGCCACTGTTGTAAAATGGGATTGATATCAGGGTTGGGGTAAGACTGAGAAAAACTGGATAAATTGTGTATACTGCACTGAAACAGATGAGGGAGTGAATAATTTAAAAGCGATGTATGATAGGGTATTATGGTTATCACAAGAGTCGACAATTGAGGTTGCATAGTGGAATGTACTTGGGGTGGTGGGAGGGGTGCGGGGGGATTGTGTACCAGGGAAGGAATGTTTCTTTTACTTTTTAAAGAGAGGAGCGAACTGGGGGCGGGGGAGGGCTGGGCAGAGAGAGAAGTGCAGCAATGAATGAATGGAAATCCAAAATCTCTGTAAATTCTCATTAAAATTATTTTTTAAAAAAATTTAACCAATGTTACTGAAGAACTTGTATAAAAGTTATTTAATGAGGCCCTAAATTTCTATGTAAACTTTCACCAAAACTCAACAAAAATACTATTTTTTTTAAAAAAAATCATGTTACACACCAATGAGACTGTTAAAAATTAACTTAAGTAAATATGTCAATAAGTCTTGAATAATGTCAAGAGTTAACAGGTATATTTTACACTGGAACTTTGCGTATTTAAATATTAAAATAATTTTTTAATTTAAAAATATTAGAAATAATTTCTTCCAATCTGTTATCTGTGTAATGACTTACTCTAAGCTATCTTTGAGTGAAAAGAAATCTTTCACTTTTATTAAATTTTATACTTTTTTTTAACTTGTGAATTAGCCTTGCAAGAGTCTGTATGCCATTAGATGATGGTAACTTAAAAAACTATGATAATTATAAAGAAAGTAATGATGGAAGTTAACGTACTAGATGCTTAAAAGATAAGGGATTTACTATAATTTAAAAAAAATCCTGAAAGTAATTCTTATAAAGAAATAAAATTAAAAATATCTATTCTTAACATATAATAACAACTCCTCTGCCTGGGAGAGCAAACAGAAACAGAATGGGGAAAATATGAAATGCAAGTTTGTGTGTCTAGTTATCTCTTAGATAAGAAGAAGTCCTTTCTCCTTCAGAACCAGTTCTCCTGATTTAAGAAATCCCTCCCTAATACATTTGGTACCAGTAGTCAGGACATCAGGAGATGTATTTCACTGGGAAAGTCTGCATTCAGAAACTTCTCCACATTACTGAGGAGTAATGATGTCAGTTTGAGGACTAAGGTGTGCTTGATTCAGGCCATGGTCTTTTTGGTCCCTTGCTATATGCATTTGAGAGCTGCACAATGAATAAGGATAATAGAAGAAGAATTGATGCCTTTGGACTGTGGTGTTGGTGAAGAATACTGAAGATCTCATGGCCTGACAAAAGAACAAACAGCTATGTCTTTGAAGAAGGTACACCCAAAGTGCCCCTTGGAGACAAAGATGATGAAGAGTTGTCTCACATACTTGGGACATGTTGCTAGGAGAGGTTTTTCCTTGGAGATGGACATCATACTTGGAAGGCAGAGGATCAGCGAAGGAGAGGTCTTTACCCTCAACCAAGTGGATTGACACAGTGACTGCAGCAATGGGCTTAAGTGTGTCAGAGATTGTGAGGATGGCACAGGATAGGACAGGCTTCAGATCTATTATTTATAGGATCACTTTGGGTTACACTTGATGACACCAATAACAGCTTTAATAAATTCTCCCTCCTTTCATTGAGAATCCAATTCTGTGTTGCGTGTTATCTATTATTAACAACAGTTGGCTTCAAAAGCAAACAGGAAAATAAGAAGAAATTAGAGCAATGAATTTACTTACCTGTGCCTAAGATCTTGAGTAGTAGTGTTTCAAGATTTATGACCAGAATGGATATGCATCCATGGCATTATCTCTCCCCACACTGATCTCCATCAAAAAGTTGAAACACATCAGAAAGATCTTAGCACTATTGGAACTTTTTTTTTTTCAATTTAGGATAAAAGCTGTATGCAGATATTTTAAATTCCTGGAAATGTTCAGTGTGTTTATGTTCATATGTCACAGGACATAAGAGAAATTATGAGCATACAGGAGAATGTATGCTCATAATAGCACATCTCTATTAAGGATATGAGCATAATGTATGCTTTTCAGTCTGTCATGTTCACATTCTTTAGGTCAGCAGATAATGCACCAAAGCAAATGAGATTAATTGAGAAGAAAATAATAGGGCAGTAATAAAATAGAATAGCTTCTTCCTCAAAGCAGAAAAGGAAAAGTATTTATCATGTGATATTGGACAAGACATAGAGTAAACAGGTGTTGAAGAGTTGTGAAAGGATAAATGAAATTTACCACTTTAAAAAAAAAAGATTAACTTGCAGTGAATAGAAGTCTACTCGTATCAATATTATTTAGCTACTGGAGCTAGATGCATGGGGACTAATGCATTAATAGGGACTAATGCATTAATATAAGAATAAATAAAACATATCTGCATTTAACTGTTTATAATCATTTTAGCCATTTTCAGAGTTGCCACAGGATGAAGAAAGTGAAAAGAGGAAAATACTGGATATTAAATCTGGGTCCTCCTAGATAGAATTTCTGCACTTCTGCACATCTCTATTAAGGATATTTCTGACTCTTTTGATCATTGGCCAAAAACTCTATCATATTGCATCTTCATGTAGCCTCTTCTAGAAGATTTGAACCCAGAAAAAATGAGAAGGTTGGCAATAACAACTAGTAGGGTTGTGGCAAGGGAAATAAAAAGAGCCACGAATTAACAGATTGAGTCTTTAATAGCTTTTCTTTGCTGTCCTTTGGTGGAACAGACAGAAAAGGAAAAACTAAGAATTGAACCAGAAACATCATGCTTGCAAATTATATACTCTAGCCTTTATTAAATTCTTACACCTCTTTGTGTTTATTCCAGTGTTCTGTCAAATAAGTATTTCATGAAATTGATTTATAAAGTTCTCTGTGACAAGATTACATCAATAATTCAGGTCTTGTTAATGAGAAGAAAAAGTTGCTTTCGGAACAAGGTGCTGATAAATTGGCACATAATGGATTGTGTATATGACATCCAAAAAGTATCATGTTGGTGGAAAGACTGGAGTTTTGGCGTTTGTTTTTCTTGTGTGTGTGGTTTGTTTACAGTTAAGACATAAAGAACAAAATTTTTCTTGAGAGAGGATAATAAAAATGGCTAAGGGAGTAGAACTTTCTAGATATAAATCATCCACTTTTAATTAGCCAATGTCTTTTTGCATAGCAATGTAAATCTTGTTCTACAAATTGAGTGATTAAAACAATATCCATAGGAAAAAAAGACGATAAAGAAACAAATCTAAGATATTATTACTGTCGTCATGTGCCCTTGAATAGCTTGTAACTCACAGCACCCCTATGTACAACAGCTCTGAGCCCTGCTCTATCTTGAGCCAACCTTATTGTCTTTGACACACCTACCCCCTACCCCAGTCATTGAGTCAATCCATCTCATCCAGAGTCTTCCTTGACTGTGCCCTCACCCTTCAAAGCATGATCTTCCTCTTCAAGGATTAGTCCCTCTTTGCAACATGCCCAAAGTATTCCTTGCCTCCAAAGAGCAGCCTGGTTTCGCCCTCTCTAGGACAAATCTCTTTGTTCTCCTAATAGTCCATGGTATGTTCAATACCCTTCTCCTGTGCCACAGCTCAAAGGCTTTAATATTTCATTCGTCCTTGGTCATTGTCCAGCTCTCTGATGCATAGCAAGTAATTGTGAAGACTCTGTCCTGGATCAGGTGCTCCTTAAACTCTAGACTGACATGGTTGCTCTTCACTGCTCTGGAGAGGTCCCTGACAGCAGGAAGTCTGGTTAATATTTTATTAACTTGTGATGACTTTTAAATATTTCAAGATATGTGTGATTTTGATATATCAGATTTTTACATTTTATTAACTTTTTAAAGTATTTGGTTAATTCTTACATATTTCAAGCATTTTGATACATCTGTTTCAAAAACTCTCCGATTTGTTCTTACAACCTCCAGCAGGTTTTTAGTGGCAGGAAAGAGATTGTCCATCTTTCTCCCGTGGAGCAGCCGGATGATTTGAACCGCGAACCTTCACTTAGTCCTAAAACATACCTGGCAAATAGAAGAAAAACTGCCCAACATAGTTCTTTCTTAAATTAGCTAAACTGGAGATGCCGGGGATCGAACCCGGGGCCTCATACATGCAAAGCATGCGCTCTACCACTGAGCTACATCCCCAAAGTTGAAAGGCTGTCTTTTTCTTTTGGCTGTTGGTTAATATTTTCCCCTAAATATGGTTCATACTTTTGAAGTTCTGAGCTTTTTTGAAGCACATTCATAAACATATCCATTTACTAAATACTAAGTAATACAACACATAGACTAAATTCTCTATATTTTCCTTAATATAATTTAGCACACTTTACAACTACATATTCATGTCATTTGATTAGTTTGCTGCATTGTTTAGTGGAGAATTTACCACTTCCACTTCACATCACTCTATTCCAAGTCCCTAGTAGACAGACACCCTTACACGTAGCAATTAATTAAATAAATAAACAGTGAAGAAAACGCAAGTGTATCCTGTGCCGTGTTTATGTCACGATTCTGAGAATCTTGTGGTAAAAGTAGGGGAGGGGCGCCCGGTGGTGCTGGGTGGGTACGTTGAGGGAAATCACAAATAATTTTAATACAAAATGACAAATACTCTGACAAAGGTGCATATATGCGATTACACTAGCAGACGGGAAGTACTGTTTACTATATTCTTGCATAGAAGTTAGCAACTCCAAGATTCTTAAGGACAAGTCGTTTGGGAAAATGAATGGGCAATGAGTTGCCAAAAATCTGGTCAGCAATGAAGCACCTACGTGGCAGCGATTAGTTCAGGCTCCTTGTTGGGGCCTTTTTGACCAACAAGCTCCAAGGCCAATAAATTTACACTTGGACTTGGCAAAGAAAGTGGAATGAGATTCAGCTTGCTGCTGAGTGCTCCTCCCTCAGCCTAGGGGTCTAGTTTCAATCTTCAGACCATGGGTTGACCTAATAGTATTCTACTAAAGCCAACCCCCTTTTCTCTATCAGCATGCACCTGGAATGCTGCTTACTTCCCAGTGGCGTTTGCAGTCTTTGGGGCCATGTCACGCGTGCATCCCGTGCCCCGCCTGCCCGACACTTCTGTCCTCGTCTCCCGGACACTCGTAGGGAACAGGGAATCACCCTCCACAACCTCTTTCTTCCTGATTACACATTGCTTGGCCTCCCCAGTGCCACTGCCCGTGAAGGCCATTGCTCTAGGGTTGGGATAAGACTTTGTTGGAGACTCGAGAGTACCTCAGATCTCCCGGAAATGTCCAGGAGTCCTGCACGTAGGAAAGGGAAGTGAGAGGGTGGAATGAGGCGGAGGAGAGAGGGGAAAGGGAGGATAAGGAGTAAATTGAAACGTTTGGAATTGAGTAAGGCACAACAAGCAGATCTATGTAAACCTCTAAACAATAAAACGAATGTCTTGGTCCTCAATAAAGTGCAAGAGCTTTGGTGAGGGCGGTGGTCTTAACGAAAACTCCTTTAATACGAGCCACCATTGTCATTCAGACTCAGGATGACTCTAATTCTTTGTAACGGAGTACAACTGCCTGTAGGATTTCCAAAGCTTCCATCTTTAGGGAATCTGACTGCCACAGCGTTCCACCCTAGAACGGCTGGTGGGTTAGCAGTCGAGCACTTTTAACATAAAGTGGTTATTATTTGGTGCCATCGACTACGACTGAATATCGACCCTGTGAACAATAGATCTGAACTCTGTTTTATCCAGCGTCGTCCTCAACATCTCTGATAATGCTCGAGCCCATTGTTACAGCCACTATGTCCATTCATCTCTGATGCAAGAACATTGAGAGTCTGTCTTCCTTTGACCTTCCACCAGGAGTCAGCACACCGGCGGCTCGCTCGTGGATTCTGAGTCAAGTGTGCCCGAGCCCTGTGACCGCGGGGTTTTCACGCAGGTCGTAGACAGCAAGGCCAGGCGCGCCCCTCCTTCTCTTGAAGGACGGGCGAAGGTGGACCAGTCCTTAACACACCAGTCGCAGTTCCTCAAGGCCTCAAGCGGTTTCTGTGCGGCTAAGGGGTGGAGGAAGCCCAGGGCGCCCCTGGTGTTGGCGGCGCTGCCGACGAATTTTCAGCTGAGCACGAATCGCAGGTTCCATTTCGGTCCAGTGGAGTAGGACTGGATTCTATCCTACAGGTTTTTTAACTAAGAGGCAGTCGAGGGTGTTCCTACAATACAGTCAGCGGTGAAATTCTCCATCCTCCTTTTTCTTTTCCACAATAAATGGAATAAACTGGTTCACAGACACCCCCCTGGGAAAGCCAAGTCTTTGGATTCTAGTTGGAGAAACGTTTCCACGTATAAAGCTGAAAATACAGTATAGAATTAACCTACAGCTTGATAGGTGGAATGCAATAGGGAAACCAGCCAGGGCCCCGGTACAGGCAGAAGAACAGTGTTGTGTTCTCTGCCTCCAATCAAGGTCTGGGGGTGCGTGGCCACTTTTCGTGGAGAAGCGATTTGTCTAGTCTCTCTTACGAAAGCAAATGAGATACAGACACGACCAAAAAACCAGACAGCATTCAAAAGCTTGAAGATCTAGCCGTTGAAGAGTGTTCAGAGAACAGCGCTTCTTCTTCCTTTCCCTTCGCCCTGCTTACTGATAGTGATGTTATTTGCTGTAGTTCAGTGGTACCTTGTTTGCTTTGTGTGTACAAAGAAGTGAGTTCACTCCTTTCCATTTTCAGTTACAATCTGTTTATTTGTAGATGTACTCTAGTCAGATACTTACACTTTTCTTTGCCTCCTATTTTTGTTCACCTTTATTCCCCTTTCTTCTCTTCCTAAAGCTAGTGAGTAGATAGATTATTTAAAGCTCAAGGACGTTCAAACTTCAGAGATGGTTCTTGTATATGCACTTTTCCATTTCTTTGTAAAAATTTATGATTTTTTAAAAAAATTATGATTTTTCAAATTTCCGCATGCTATGAAGATATAAATTTAAAAAATCTTGAATTTCTTCTCTCATACGTTAATGTTTATTTTAATAAATAAATATCTTTAAAAGTCCAAGCCTGAAATGTTAATTTATGCTTCAGTGCTGAAAAAAACCGTAACAAAACCAAACAATTTCCTGACTGATGGTGCCAAGAGTGTTGATATTATGGAGCCGAGAAAGCTGTAACTGCTAACAACCTCAATCTCTTCTCCATCCGTCATGGTGCTCTCAACTGGATCAGTGGTGAGAATCTTTGTCTTCAAATGCTGGCAAGGTTGTGGAGAAACTGGAGACCTTATTCACTGTTGGTGAAAGTGTAAAATGTAGCAACCACTATGGATGGCTGTAAGGCACTTTCTCAAAAAGTTGCAAATAGAAATACCATTTGATCCAGCAATTCCACTACTGAAAATTTACCCTAAAGAAACCACAACCTCCACCCAAGCACAACCATGTTTATTGCAACTTTGTTCGCAATAGCAAAGAGCTGGAAACAACCTAAGTGCCATCAACAAATGAATGGATAGAGAAGCTCTGGTATATTCACACAATCAAATACTATGCTGCATTGAAAAACAAGTAACTCATGAAATATGCAAACTGGGTTACCCTGGAGGACATTATGCAGAATGAAATATCTCAGTCACAAAATGTCCAATATTGCATAGGGCCACTGTTGTAAATGGGACTGTCATTGGGGTTGAGGGAAGACAGAGAAGGAAGGGAGGAATGATGTATACTGCATTGAAACAGATGAGGGAGGGAACTGTTTAAAAGGGATATATGATGGGGTATTATTGTCATGACAAGAGTCCAGAATGAAGGCTGCACAGCAGAGTAGACTTGGGGAGAGGGATTGCATGTAACAATGAAAGTGTTTTTCTTTTACCTTTGAAGGAGAAGAGTGAACGGGGGGAGGGGATAGACAGGGAGAAAAGTGCAACAATGACTAACTGGAAACCCTAAGTCTCTGTAAACTTCACTAAAATTAAGTTTTAAAAATGGATTGACACAGTGATGACAGCTTCAGCATGATGAAGAACATGAGGATAGTGCAAGAATAGGGCAAGGTTCAGGTTATGAGGTTCAAAAGAAAAGTTGGTATTTTGATTAAACAAAAATTTAAGTTTATGACCCTAAAAATGAAAAAAGACTATTTAAGACATAAAGAACTCCAACAAGATGGATTGACACAATTAATTCAGCAATAGACTCTAGTGTGTCAGAGATAATGTATATAGCACAGAATAGGACAATGTTCGGGTCAGCTGTTCATAGAGTCACTATGAGTTGTACTCTACTTGTTGGTAGTTAACACCACCACAACATACAGAGATGTTATGGTCTAGTCAGGAAGAACTTGTGCTGCTGATTCAAAAGCAGTAGCTCTCTGGAAAGTAAAATCTACCAGTGGCTCCTCAAGAGAAAGATGGACTATCTCTTCCTGTGTAATTACATCCTCTGAAAGCTTACTGGAAGGTCAGCTATAAATTGGTTCTCACTCAATGGTAATGAGTATGAATGGATGTTTATAGTGATTTCTCCTCATTTTTCTGATTTTCACATCAGCAAATGTATGTTCTTGTTGAATGAAGTGTTTACTTCACCGGCAACATTAAAATACACTCTACTTTGAGTAATCCACTCTAACCACATTCTTAGTGTCTTCCAACCTAAGGAGCTCATCTTGCACTAATAAACTTAGCAATATTCCAAAGTTGTTCATAGTGTTTTGGAGGGTCTGTTATTTTAGAAATGGCTGTCCAGTCCTGCTTTGTAGACAGTCTTAGTCTGAAAGCTCCTCTGGAGCTAGCTCTCTATGCATTGCCCTGCCAGTATTTTAAATACCAATGGTATAGCTTCCAGCATCGCAGCAACATGCACACCACCACAGTGAGGCAAGCTGACTAAAGTGGAAATTATTGCGATTGATTAATGCAACTAATTACAACACCTTTCCCTTTGCCCAACTTACCAATTTTTATTTTTTCTTTTTTACTTTCTTCTCTCTCTTCCC
This sequence comes from Elephantulus edwardii, assembly GCF_000299155.1. Lineage (NCBI taxonomy): Eukaryota > Metazoa > Chordata > Mammalia > Macroscelidea > Macroscelididae > Elephantulus > Elephantulus edwardii. The sequence goes on along the minus strand of NW_006400183.1, from coordinate 157,455 downwards.
ATCCCTGTTAACTATCCAAGAGTGATTCCATTTGTGTGTAAACCTTTCTAAGCTCTTTATAATGATGATATTATATGATAATCATCTTTCGTGACTCACTTATGCAATTAAGCAAAATTTGTTCTAGATTTATCCATGTTGTGCAGTATTTCACAAATCTTTTTGACAGGTTTTTTGATGCACATAAAGATCTCATCATTAGGAGGCTCCAGTCATCTTGTTTATTATCTTCTGCTAACTGAGCATTATTCGGTTTTATTAAATAGACTATTTATTAATATATTATTAATACCATAGAGTGGTCAAAGGGTAAGAAGATGCCCTGTAATCCTGAAGGTACATGGTTTAAATCCATCAGTTGCTCCATAGAAGGATGGGTAATCTCCTGCGTGATTTACTGCTCTGAAAATCTGCTGAACGGTCAGCGATGAGTCGGTTCTGACTCAATAACACATACAAACAATATTAATGCCATTGAGTAGGACTAAATTTACCCCAATTTTTCTTTGATGATCTTGATAGTTTTAGGTTTTATACCTGAGCCCTTGATATAACTTGTGTTAGCTTTTTATATATGGTGTTAGGTATGGATCTGGTTTCAGTTTTCAGCAAAAAGCCAGTTTCGCCAGCAGCATCTGTTAAAGAAGTTGTCTTTCCCTTACATAATGCACTTCATCTCTTCTTCAAATATCAGCTGCTATCTATGGACAGATTATTTCTAAGCTCTCAATTGCATCCCATTACTCTGATACTGTAACAGTACCCAGCTGTTTTGATTACTGTGACTGTGTAATAAGTTTTGAGATCAGTACATATAAGGCTTTCTCTTTTTATTTTCTTCTTCAGTACTACTTTGCTCATCCAAAGTCTCTTTCCTTTCCTTACAAAACTGATGATTACTTTTTCCATCTCTGAAAAATTACGTCAAGATATTGAGATTGAATTTTTTCATTTTTATTAATTTCAGTAAAAATTTACAGAGACTTTGGATTTCCATTCATTCATTGTTGCACTTTTCTCCCCTCCCAACCCTCCCCCCTAGTACACTAGCCTCTTGGAAAAGTAAAAGAAAAATTGGTTCATTGTTTTACAAACCCTCCCCTAGGCCACCATGCAGCCTTTGCTCTAGACACCTGTCATGACAAAAATATCTAATCACATATCCCTTTTAAACAGTTTTCACCCTCATCTGTTTCAATGCAGTATATATTATTGAACCCATCTTTCTCAGTCTCCTCCCAACCTGGATTTCAGTCCTGTTTTACAACAGTGGCACCATGCAGTATTTGTCCTTTTGTGACTGAGATACTTCACTCAGCATAATGTCCTCCAGGGTCACCCATTTTGAATAATATTGCATGAGTTTCTTGGTTTTTGATGCAGCATAGTATTCCATTGTGTGAATATACCACAGCTTCTCTATCCATTCGTTTGTTGATGGGCACTTAGGTTGTTTCCAACTCCTTGCTATTGTGAACTGAGCTGCAATAAACATGGGTGTGCATATATCTGCTTGGATGTCATTTATGGTCTCTTTGGGGTATATTCCCAGTAGTGGAATTTCTAGGTCAAATGGTATCTCTATTTGCAACTTTTTGAGAAAGTGCCATTTTACACTTCCACCAACAGTGAATAAGTGTTGCAGTTTCTCCACAACCTCACCAACATTTTGTTTATTTTTCTGTTAAATTTTGCTATTATGATTGGGGTGAAATGATACCTCATAATTGTTTTGAGATTGAATTTAATATCTGTAAATTTCTTTTGGTAGTTAATTCTTCCTATCCATGAACATGATATATTCTTTCATTTATGTAGGACTCCTTGGGCTTCTTCTAGTAGTGTTTTGTAGTCTACATTTGTACAGGTCCTGATTTCCTGACAGCTAGTACCAAGGATGTTAATTGTGGATCCAAGTAAGATGATGTTTTTGACAGTTTCAATCTGTTCTCCATCCACCATGATATTTATTGCCTATCAGACTACTGGTAAGAATCTTTGTTTCATGGCATTGAGATGTAATCCAAATTGAAGGCTGCATTTCTTGACCTCGGCAAAAAGTGCCACAAGTCTTCCTCATTTAAACAAGTAAGGTTGTGTCATCTGCATAATGCAAGTTATTGTTGAGTCTCCCTCCAATCCTGATGCCACATTCTTCTTCATAGAGGCCTACTTTTCTAAAAAATTATCTGCGCATACAGATTAAATAGGTATGGAGAGAAGATATAATATAATCTGTAAATAGAGTTAGTTTAAATTCCCCTTTGCCAATTTGGATGACTTTTATTTCCTTTTCTTGCAGTATTGCTCTGGCTAGGGCTTCCAATACAATATTAGAGCGATGATATAGGGCATCTTTGCCTAGATCTCATTGTCAAGGGAAATACCTTCAATGTTTAATCTTTGATCATAATGTTGGTCATTGGTTTTATACATATAATTATGTTAAGAAATTCTCTCTCTTTTCCTATATTGTTGAGTGTTCTTTTCCATTAGAAAAGGCTGTTGAATATTGCCAAATACTTTTTCTGCAAAGATTGAGGTTATCATGTGATTATTTTCCTTTTCTATTATTGGTGTAGTAGATGACACTGATTGGTTTTCTAATGTTGCCCCCCCCCTCCCTTATCTACCTGGTAAATATCTCACTTGATCATGATACTTTTTTTTCCCCCACAGATTTTAGATTCCATTGGCTAGAATTTTTGGAGAATTTTTGCATTATGAGGGAATTGGTCTATAATTTTCTATTTGAGTCATGCCTTTGACTAGAATTGGTATCTAGGTTAAGCTTGCTTCATAGAGAATGAATTTTGGAAATATTCTATCTTTTTCTATGTCTTGAAATAGTTCGCATTCACTTGATATCAGTTATTTTCTGAATCTCTCTAGAATTCACTGTCTGGTCCAGGAGGACTTTTTTCTGTTGAGGGTTTTTTATGACCTATTCAGTTTCTTCTTTTATGATAGGTCTGATCAATTTTTTTCTACCTGTTCATTTAGGTAAGGAGAGTTTCTAAATATATACCCATCCTCTTTGGTTTTCAAATTTGTTAAAGTATAATTCTTCATAGTATTTGGCTATTATCCTCTTTATTTCAACTTATTCTGTTGTGACATCACCATTTCATTCTTTATTTGCTTTAGTTGTGTCTTTTGTCTTTTTTTATTGCTAGATTTTCCAGAGACTTGTTTTAAACCAATCATTTTCTAGATATAAAAGAGTAAATTTGGCACAGAAATAAGCAAACACAGACAGTGGGAGATAGGTACTACACCACATGAAGATTACCAAAGAACAGAATAAAAGCTGGGGGCGGGGAGGAAATAGACAGAGAAAGCCTTTACCTAGAACCAGTGTCCTGAAATAAGATTTCCAGCCTGATCCAGATCATTGTATTTTTGATTGTTCATTGGCATCTGAAAGTGGGATAATTAATAAAGAAGACTGAAGAAGAATTAACACCTTTGAAATGTGACTATACTATGGGACTGTCAAAGGAACAAACAAATCTCTTTTGAAAGAAGAGCAACCAGGAAGCTCCTTAGAGGCAAAGATGGTAAAATACTTCAATCTGTTGTTCAAGGCATCACTGTGAGTCATTGTAGACTCAGTGACACTTAACAACAAAAACAATAATACATTTTTAATTGTTAAAGCCATTTACTTGTAATATTTTTGCTAGAGAAGCACTGATATTTATGACAAACATGAAGCAAAGCACGATCCTGAAGTTGACATTCATTTGTGACTTACTCTTTAATGATCTACAAAAATCAATACTTTCTTCCTATGGTTCATGGACATCCAAGGCACTGAAAAAGTCAGTGAACTCTCTGAAAATATATACAAAATAGTCTATGCTTTTTTGGGGGGCTCTAGCTCATGGATCAAAGTTTTCATCACATAGTCGATTGAGTTAACGCGCCACACAATTTTAACAATTGCGGGTTCTAAACCTTAATGGATAGTGTTTGTCTTTAGAAGTAAGATTATTTTGTACTTACAACCAGGTCTTTTAAGTGAAAAATATTTCTTTTAAGTTCTAGCTTGAATATTTACTAGCTGTGCAATTTATACAGCTAGGAATTTTCAAAGCTATGGAATTCTGAAGAGGATTGTCTTGCCCTAACGGCACAGCTAGTGATATCTCACTCTCAAAATTATTATTCTGTATACTTTTAAGATTGAGGAAACGGAAAATTTCAAATTTGGGACAGGAGGTGGGGAGTGAAGAAACAGAGCATTTTCCGTGTCCTTATATCTAAATGTGCATAAAATTTTCAGTTTCCTCATCTGTAAAATATGCATAACGATGGATTCTCCAACAAGATTCTTGGGATCAAAAGTATCTGAGTCAATACAAAATTCCACAACACGGTGTTCGAGAAACGGTAACCATTCCCCCCCCACACACACACACACTTTTTTTTTTTTTAACTATGAAAAAACTTTATTTAAGAAGATTTTGGATACCATGAAGGAATAGTGTCTGGGCTAGGTGACTTTCTCTGGTTGTAACTCCACTTATATTTTAAGAAACAATGTTGAGAGTTGAGGAGTAAGAAGCATATCTTTTTAATGTTTTACATTTAAGATTTTCCCATTTTACTTTACAAATTGTCAGACTATAATTGATTCTCCAAAGACAACCGAATCTTAATATATTTGTGTAATACTTCACTAGTACAGAGTCTGAGTTTCTTAAGTGAAATACCCAGAATCTGGAGAAATCACGGCACCAAGCACTTTGTAATTTTAGGTAATTCCAGAATGTAAAATGACACACATTCTGATCTTTTCTGTAAAGAACTAATTTTAAAACTGTAGTGAAAGGCCCTGCTGGGACTCGAACCCAGGATCTCCTGTTTACGAGACAGGCGCTTTAGCCGACTAAGCCACAGAGCCAGAGACTTGGTAGGCATGACTTCTTTTGTGAACAAATAGTACTCGATTAGGTGAGGAGCTGTCTTGTTAATTAGGATTTCTGTACACGTATTTTTTTAAATAAAGGCAGTTTATGTAAAGGAACTTCAGAAATGTCGACTTCTTTCAAGTTTCACACCACACATACATATACACAGGGTATATGTAATCACATAGTTGTTTAGAAAATTTACACGAATAAAGTCAGTATGTAGCTGAGAATGGATGAAGAAGCACAGATTAGGCCTGAGTGGAGACCAGTCAAGTGTTTACTTGCGCCGGAAACAAGTTCTCTGAGTGAGACAGATCGTTTTCGTATTCTTATATCCTACTAGATTGCAGTTATCTTGAATCATAATTGAGTATTCTAAAAGTGAAATGAAAGGATTGTCACTAGACAATATTTACTAATTAATTCGTTAACAATATTCTCAGCCGTTAGGAGATAGCACCGTTGTGCACTGAATGACAAAACAAAAATTCTCAGTCCAGAAACTCTTCTAAGCATTGTCAGATTTTACTCCACTTGAGAAAGTAGGAGACGTTAAAGTCAGGGCTTACGAAACGGTTTTATGATTCATATTCCAAGATTCAATCCTTGCCGGAGAGGTAAGGAAATGACCTCTGGTTCCTGTGTTTCACAAGAGGACCACACAGGGAAACAAATCCCTCATTTTCTATTCTGCCTTCCTCAATTTGAGGCGTTAAGAAGGTGTTCTTTAGTCTCTTCTTCACCTTACTTAGGAGATAAACATAAAACGATTGGGGAGGGTGGAGAACCCAGCCTTAAAGTGTTAACATTTGAGTTTACTGCCTTTCGTTAGGACGAAGGCTGGTGTTGAGAAAGAGGTCACCAAACAAGCAACTGTCCAGTGCCTTGTTAAAACACTCCAAAATTACTTCTTTAAACAAGCAAAGGCTGGAGGGGCTTCTGAAAGTGGTTCCACACCCAAATAATTTGCCATCAAGTTTCTTTCCAACCAATATGGCCACATATGTGCAGGATTTTCAAAACTGTTTTGTTTGGGTTTTTTTTTTTTTTTAGGGTAAAATAGTAATGATAGATTTATTAGAAAGTTACATCCCCAAAGGGACAGGCCTCCTCCCTGAAGGGAAATAAGGAGTGGAAGCCAAGACTGTCACCTTTTGAAACCAGATTGCCAGGTCTGTCTTCTGAGGGACCTTTATACCTTTTCTCTGATGAAGTTTATAGTCCTTGGTGTTAGTCCTACGTCCTTGATCCACTTTGAGTTGGTTTTTGTATATGGTGTGACGTTAGTCTTACTTGAGTTTTAGGCAGTTTTCCAATTTTGCCTACACCATTTGTTAAAAAGGCTGTCATTTCTCCATTTGACTGATTTCATCTCCTTGTCAAAAATCAATTAACCACAGGTAGATGGGCTGATTTCTGGGTTCTCAATTTTGTTCCATTCATCTATGTTTCTGCTATTATACCAGTATCACCCTGCCTTAACCACCACGGCAATGTAGTAGGCTACGAAATCAGGGAGTGAGATGCCTCCTACCTTGTTTCTCTTTTTAAGGAGTGCTTTGCTTATTCTGGGCCTCTTTACATTCTAAATGAAAATGGAGATTGACTTTTCCATCTCATTGAAGAATGGAATTGGTGTTTGTACTGGGATTGCATTGAACATGTAAATTGCCTTTGGTAGTACTGTCATTTTCATAATATTGGGTCTTGCTATACAAGAGCAAGGTATATTCGTCCATTTCTCTTTTTGTTTCTTGTAATGTTTTGTAATTTTCTTTGAATAGATCCTTTGTGTTTCTAGTTAGATTTACTCCCAAGTATTTAATCTTGTGATTAGCTATTGTGATAGCTATTGTTTTTCTTAGCACCAGTTCTGTATTCTCTTTGTCACTGTAGAGAAATCTCATTGACTTCCTGACAATTTGCTGAATTGGTCACCTATGTCCAGTAGTTTTCTTGCTGAGTCTTTAGGGTTTTCTAAGTAGACTATCGTATCATCTGCATATAGAGATAATTTTACTTCCTCTTTGCCAATTCAGATAGCTCTTATTTCTTTCCCTTGTCTTATTGTTATCACTAAGACTTCCAATACAATATTGAATAGGAGAGGTGATAGTGGGCATTCTTGCCTAGTTCTTGTTCTCAAAGGGAATGCTTTTAATCTTTCTCCATTGAGAACAATGTTGGCTCTCAAGTGTGCATATATACTTTTTACTATGTTGTGGAAATTCCTCTCTATTCCTATTTTGCTGAGTGTTTTAATCAGGAAAGGGTGTTGGATTTTATCAAAAGCCTTTCCTGCATCAATTAATAGAATCCTGTGGTTCTTGTTCTGTGCTTTGTTAATGTGATAAATTACACTGATTGTTTTTATGTTGAACCATCCTTGAATACCTGTTATGAATCCCACTTGGTCATGGTGAATTATTTTTTTGATGTATCATTGAATTCTATTGGCCAGGGTTTTATTCAGGATTTTTGCATTGATGTTCATAAAAGATATTGGCCTATAGTTTTCTATTTTGGTGGCATCTTTACCTGGCTTTTGTATCAAGGATATGTTTGCTTCATAGAATGAGCCTGGGAGAATTCTATCTTTTTTCTGTTTTCTGAAATAGTTTATGTAGAATTGGTGGCAGTTCTTCTCTGAATGATTGATAAAATTCACTTGTAAAACCATCTGGTACACGCCTTTTTTTTTTACTGGAAGTTGTTTTATTAACTTTTCAATTTCTTCCTTTGTAATAGGTCTGTTCAGGTGTTCAGTTTTGGTTTGTGAAGGTTGTGAATTTCTCAGTATTTGTCCATTTCCATTTGTTTGATTATTGCCTTACATAATACTCCATTGTTAACCTTTTTATTTTAGCTGATTCTGTTGTGATATTGCCCATTTTATCTTTTTTTCGGATTATTTATGTCTTTTCCTTTGTTAGTTTTGCTAGTGATTTGTTGATTTTATTGACATGTTCAAAGAACCAACACCTAGAATTGGTGGTGGTTTCAGTTGTCTTTCTGTTTTCTCTTTCATTTATTTCTGCTCTAATTTTCATAATTTCAGGTTTTTTAGAGGGTGTCAGATTTTCTTGCTTTTCTTTTTCAATTTGTGGCGATATTGGGCTAGAAAATCAATGCTCGTTTTATCCTGCCTTCCACTGTGGTTTGCTTATTGCTATAAACTGACCTCTGATTAATGTTTTGTCTATTTCCCAGAGGTTTTGGTAAGTGGTGTTTTCATTGCCATGTGTTTCAAGAAACTTTTTCATTTCATATTTTACTTATTCTAGTACCCACTCGTGTTCAAGTAAGGTGTTGTGCAGCTTCCAAATATATGGCTTTTTCTCTTTTATCCTCTTATTATTTATTTCTAATTTTGTAGCATTGTGGTCTGAGAGGATGCTTTATATTATTTCTATGTTTTTGAACTTACTGATGTTTGCCTTGTGACCTAAAATGTGATCTAGAGAACATTCCATGCACATTGGAGAAGAAGGTATAAAGTGCTTTTTGAGTGCATTAGCCTATAAATATCTATAAGATCAAGTTGGTTTATTGTGTGCTTTAACTCTTCAGCATCTTTCTAGTAGTTCTAGCTTTTCTTGAGAGTGGTTTATTGAAGCTTCCAACTATTATAGTGGTGTTGTCTATTTCCTTTTTCAGTTTTGTTAATGTTTGTTTTATATATTTTGCAGCTCTATCATTTGGTGCACAGATATTTACTACTGTTATGTCCTCTTATTCTATTGACCCTTTAAGCACAATGTAGTGACCTTCCTTGTCCTTTGTGATGACTTTTGCTTTGAAATTTATTTCACCAGAGATTAATATCACTACTCCGGCTTTTTTTCTGGTTGCCATTTGCTTGGTATATTTTTTTCCCACTCTTTTATTTTTAGTCTTTCTTTATCTTCACTTTTCAGGTGTGTCTCTTGTAGACAGCATATTGACAGAATTTGGGTTTGGTTTTTGTTTTGGTGTTGTGTTTGCTTGTGTTTTTGTTTGTTTGTTTTTATCCAATCTGCTAATCTTATCCAAAAACAATGGGAACAACACATCAGCAGAGAACTGCCAGAAGTCCAGGCTGGGTTTGGAAGGGGTCGTGGTACTAGGAATATTGTAGCTAATGTTAGATGGATCTGGGCTGAAAGCAGGGAGAGGAATGTCTATCTGTGTTTCATTGACTATGCAAAGACATTTGACTGTGTGGATCATAACAAACTATGGCTGACTCTGAGAAGAATGGGAATCCCAGAACA
>NW_006400183.1:125467-145536 GCF_000299155.1 Elephantulus edwardii | reverse complement strand
GTGTCAGAGACAGTGCGATTGGCACAGGACAGAGCAGAGTTTAGGGCTGTTGTACATAGGGTCGCTATGAGTCACAAGTGACTCGATGGCACATAACAACAACAACAACAACAACAACATTCAGTGTGATTATTGAGAGGCAAGGTTTTATTGCAATCATTTTGTTGAATTCTTTTTAGTGTTGTTGCTAATTACTTTGGTCCACCCTGCTTTCTATGGCACCTCTGTAATAAGGACATCTCTTAGTTTTTTCTGCAATGCTGGTCTTATTTTTACAAACTCTCTCAGGTTCTGTTTTTTTGGAAATATCTTGATCTCTCCTTCTTATTTAGTGGACAATTTTGCTGGGTACAATATTCTTGGTTAACAGTTGTGTTCTTTGAGTGTATATGTCATTCCACTGTCTTCTTGCTCACATGGTTTCTGCTGAGAAATTGGCACTTAATCTTTTTGCTCTCCCTTATAGGTTTTTCTTTGTTTCTGCCTCACTGCTTTCAGAATTCTCTCCCTATCTTGGACTCTGGAAAATTTTACTATGATATGCCTTAGTGTTTTTCTTTTGGGGTCAGTTCTATATGGTGTTCGTTCACCCAGCTTCTTGAATATATATTCTCTCATTCTTTATTATGCCTGGAAAGTTTTCCTCTAGTAATTCTTCCACAACTTATCTGGTGTCTTTATTTGCTTCTTCCTGTTCTGGTATTCCAATTATGTGCCTATCATTTCTCTTGATAGTGACCCACATTGTTCTTAGATTTTCTTCTTTTTACCTTCCTTTTTGATTCTGCTTTTTGTTCTAGCAGATCAGTGGTGACAATACTATCTTCTATTTCACTGGTTCTGTGTTTCAGCTCTTCAACTCTGTTCATATGTCTCTCCGTCATGTTGAAAGCATTTAAAACATTGGACCTCATATTTTAAATTGTGGTTTCTTGTTTTTCCAGTGCCAGTAATGCCTCATTTATTTTATCTGCATTGTTTTGGATTGTTGGGTTTGTTTGGTTTTTTTTTTTTTTAAGCTCTTCCTGGTTTTTGCTTGCAGTGTCCTGTAATTCTTCAAGTTTGTCTTTCAGCCATTGAAAATATTCAATCATTGTTCTTTTAACTTCTGTGTCAGAAAGTTCCATCAGACTTTCTGGCTTCAGGAAATCCATTGATACTGTGTCACTTTTGGAGGTGACATCTTGCTTTGGGCTTGTTGTAAATGTCAGGTAGATTTCTTCTTTCATGACATTGTTGTGGTAAAAGCTGTAGCCTGTTCTTGATCTGAAGTCACTGCTCCAGAAGAGGATTGGGTAGGCACTCAAGTGGATGCACGTAGAGTGGGCACATGTACAGACACATGCAGGGGCGGGGGGTGGGGTGGGAAGTGCATGCATGGGGGGGCATGTGCATGGGGATTTGAATGGAAAACCAGAAAGCCTTGGTTTTCCTCTAGAGAACTGGGTCTGCCACCAAAGTCGAGCTTCAGTGGTCTCACTCCCTTCTGCTAAGGTGAAGGGGTCCCAGAAATCAGCAGTGATCCCCTCCAAGTACCTCACTCAAATTCCCACTGTCCTGCTTGTTCCTGGTGGGTGGGTTCCACAGCAACTCACTGCTTCCTGCTGGCTTGCTGCCTTTCACTGATGCTTACTATTCTCTGATGAGGCTCTTTGTTCCCTACTGAGGCTCCCTGCTCCATAGCTCCCAAACTAATTGTTTTAATAATAGTTCTCACTCAAATTCTGGCTGTCGTGCTCACTCTGTACACGTCACTCTGTGCAAATTTATGCTAAATTATTAATCTAAATATTGGTAATTTTGTCCTGAATCAAGAATCAATATTACTGAAAAAAGTCCAAGTTGCTCTGAAGGAATTATGTAATGCCAGTTGAAGTGTTTCAGTAAAAAATATAGCCCTGAATGTGTTCACCACTTGATGGCAAGAAATTTGGAAGATAGCCAACTAACTAAAAGAGATCCATGCTTGTTCCCATTCTCAAGAAAGGCTATCCAATAGAATGTGGACATTATCAAACAATATCATTAATATGATGTGCAATCAAAATATTGCTGAAGTTCAATAAAGCACAGCTAGAACAGTACATAGAAAGAGAACTGCCAGATGTTCAAGCAGGATTTAGAAGAGGCTGTGGGACCAAGGATATCATTGCTGATGTCAAATGGACCATAGCTGAAAACAAAGAATATCAGAATTGTGCTTTATTTACTACACAAATGCATTTGACTGTGTGATCATAACAAATTATGGATCACTTAGAGAAGAACTGGAATCCTTGAACACTTAGGCTCAGACTAAGAAGTCATTGTGAGAACAGAGCAAGGGAACAGTACATAGTCTAAAATTAAGAAAGACATGTGTCAGGATTGTACCCTTTCTCCAGACCTATCCAATCTGAATGTTGATCAAATAGTTAGTGAAGGTGGACTCTATGAAGAGGACTGTGGCATCAGGATTGAAGAAAGAGTCACCTGTATTACACAGATGAAACAACCATGTTTGCTAAAAGTGAGGATGACTTAAAACACTTTCTGCAGAAGATCAAGCACTGCAGCCTTCAATATGGATTGCATCTCAGTGTTGAAAAAAAAAAGTCTTATCATTGGACCAATGGGTAACATCAGGATAGATGGAGAAAAGATTAAAACTGTCAGTGGCTTCATTTTAATTAGATCTACAATCAAGTACACTTTGTACTAGTAGTCAGGAGATCAAGAGACATACTGCACCAGGGAAGTCTTCAATCAGTGATGTCTTCCAATTATTGAGGAACAATGATGTTAGTTTAAAGACTAAGATACACTTGATTCAGATCCTAATTTTTTAAATCATTTGCTATGCTGCTGAGATCTAAACAATAAATAAGGATGATGGAATAATTGTTACCTTTGAACTGTGATGTTGGAGTACTGAATATCCCATGTACTGCCGAATGAAAAAGAAAAAGTATTTTTTAGAGAAGGTGCAACCAGAGTGCTTCTTTTAGGAAAGAATTGCGAAGATTCATCTCACACACTTTGGGCACATTGTTAAGGAGAGACTATTCTTTGGAAAGGTGGGAGGATAACGAAGGCAAAGACTCTGAGCCATGTGGATTGACGGAGTGACTGCAGCAATGAACTTGAGTGTGTCAGAGATCATGAGGTTGGCACAGAATAGGAAAGGGTCCAGATCTGTTCTTCATAGGGTCTCTGTGAGTCAATCTTAACTTGACAGCACTTGAAAACATGGTGAACAGTAACATCTGGGAGGTACTCACAAACATACAAGATCAAAAGGTCACCATTTGCCCAGCGAAAAAATAATAAGGCATGAAAAGATAGGCTGAAGGGATGAATGGAAATGAGAATGACAGAAAGGAATCACTGGGAAAAGTGATGTTACAACATGGACATTGTAGTTGATGCCACAAAACAAAGTATACATGACTGGTTGAATGGAAAACCAATTTACTCAGTAACCTTTTATTTCAATTACAGTAAAAAGTTAACAAAAGTACACTTCATATTATTTCAAGATTAATGGCTCAGTGAAAATGGTTTCGGTACAGGAAAAATGTGAAAATATATTTGCTTTGAAATATAATTTTTTATGTTTTCTTTTGCTGTTATTATGTGCCTGCCATTGAGTCAGAACTGACTCATAACTCACCTGCCAGTAGGTTTTCAGATGCTGTAAATCTCTCAGGAGGAGACTGCCCATCTTTCTCCATAAGAGCAACTGGTGGATTCAACACATCTTCCCTGAGTTGACTCCACAGCTCTTTAAACCCACTTGGCCACCAGAACGCCATTTTTTTTTCTCTTGTGAGTTATTGTTGTTGTCATCATCAGGCACCCTTATGACTCATAGCAACCCAATACACAATAGTTCTGACAACCGCCCTATCCTGAGCCAACTTCACTGTCTCTGACATGTCAATCCAGTTCTTCCTCCTCTGTGCTGACTCTCTACCCTTCCAAGTATGACATCTTTCTCCAACAACTGTTACCTCCTGGCAATATGCCCAAAATATATGAGATAGAGCTTCAAAATCCTTGCCTCTAAGAAGGAACTTAGTTTCACCCTCTCAAGAACAGATCCCACCACAACAGGATAGAGGTAAAATGGGCACAGGATATGAACAGACACTTCACCAAAGAAGGCATTCAGATGGCAAACAAACACATGAAGAAATGTTCAAAATCCCTAGCTCTAAGAGAGATGCAAATTAAAACAACTATGAGATATCATCTCACCACAGTCAGAATAGCAAAATTTAACAGAACAGCAAACATCAAATGCTGGTAAGGTTGTGGAGAAACTGGAACCCTTATTCACTGTTGGTGGAAGTATAAAATGGTGCAACTACTATGGAAGGCTGTATGGCGCTTTCTCAAAATGTTATAAATAGAAATACCATTTGACCCAGCAATTCCACTACTGAGAATATGCCCTAAAGAGATCAGAACTGCCAAACAAGCAGATATATGCACACCTATGTTTATTGCTGCTTTGTTCACAATAGCAAAGAACTGGAAACAACCCAAGTGCCCATCAACAAATGAATGAATAGAGAAGCTCTGGTATTTTCGCACAATGGAATACTATGCGGCATTGAAAAACAAGGAACTCATGAAATATTATGCAAAATGGATGACCCTAGAGGACATTATGCTGAGTGAAATATCTCAGTCACAAAAGGACAAATATTGCATAGGGCCACTGTTGTAAAATGGGACTGACATCGGGGTTGAGGGAAGACAGAGAAGGAGGGGAAGAATGATGTAAACGGCATTGAAACATATGAGGGAGAGAACTGGTTAAAAGGGATATATAATTGGGTATTATTGTCATAACAGGAGTCCATAATGAAGGCTGCACAGTGAAGTGGACTTCGGGGAAAGGATTGTATAACAATGAAAGAGTTTTTCTTTACAAAGAGACAAGTGTAGTGGGGGCCAAGGGGTGGGCAGGGAGAAAATAATGACTGGAAACCCTAAGTCTCTGTAAACTGTCATTAAAATTAATTTAAAAAATAGGAAAAAAAAGAACAGATCCCTTTGTTCTCTTGACAGTCCATAGAATGTTTAATACTCTTCTCTAGCACCACAACTCAAAAGCATTGATTTTTCTTCTGTCATTCTTAGTCATTGTCCAGCTCTCAGACGCATAGCAACCAATTGAGATGACTATGGCCTGGATCAGGCACACCTTAGTCTCCAGACTGACCTCATTGGTCTTTAGCACCCTGGAGAGATCACTAACAGTAGACTTTCCCAGTGCAAATCACCTTTTGATTTCCTGACTGCTCATGCTAAGGGCGTTGATTGTGGATCCAAGCAAGATGAAATTGTTAGCAACCTCAATCTTTTCTCCATCTATCATGATGTTACCTACTAATCCTGTGGTGAGGAGTTCCATTTTCTTGATATTTGATTACAAATTATTGCCATACTTTATCAGAAAATTTCATACTTCTGATCTTATTTTTCTCTGTGTTAAGATGAGTTTCTTAAATAATTTTTAAATTGCTATGTTTCTATTTCTTAGCAGTACTGGAAACTAAAACAAACAAGCAGAAACAATTAAATTATATGGTAACAGTACATAAAAAGAAAGAACATAACATTGAGGCTATTTATTCCTCTGAGGTGGACACCATTTTCTTGAAAAGGTGGAAGGCCAGCAAAAGAGAGCAAAGTCCTCAATGAGATGGATTGACACAGTGACTGCAGCAATGGGCTCAAGTGTGTCAGAAAAAATGAGGATCACACAAAGCAGGACAGGGTTTAGTTCTGTTGTTCATAGGGTTGCTGTGAATTGCATCCAACTTGAATTTTATCTAACAGCAACAACAGTGATATTGAGCATCTTTCCATGCGCTTATTGTCTATTTGTATATCTTCTTTGGAGCAATATCTATTATTTGCCTACATTTAAATTTGGCTACTTGTCTTTTTACTATTGAGTTGTGAGTTCTTTATAAATTTTAGATACACATCATTTATCAGTTAAATGGTTTGCAGATATTTTATCCTATTTCACATTATTTTATTTTATATCTTTTTAATTATGTTCTTTGACACAAAAGTTTTCTAATATCTTAAGATTATATCAGAGTTACATTATTATAGACTTATAATAAATATTGGCAAGACCAATGTTACTGACTAAATGGCAATGTGGGTAAGATGACCTAACCTGAAACAAGCAGAAGATGAGCTTCAGAGCACCATATTTTCATACACCCTTCAGACTTTTTTTGGCAGAGGGTCAAGCGATACAAGAACTGAATCTAACCGAGGAGATCCAAACATTAAGGAGTGACGTAAAATAATATCAGTCATTACTCTCTTTTTGATAGGTTTCTGTACTTGGAGCAATTTAGCATGCATAGTTCCCCAAACAGGTCAACAGGTCCCTGACTTAACCACAGCCAGGCAGGAACTGTTTCTAACTCTGGGGCTGCTGGAAGCCAAATTGAGAGGGTTGAAGGGGGTGCAGGAAAGAAGCCACAGAAAAGCTTTGGTTAAAAGTTCCTTCGTTGGCTACCATAACAGTATCTCAAATTGGAAGATTACACTAAAGCACCAACATAGAAGATATGCTGCGATTTCCGAGTGTAAGACCTCAACAAAAACAAGACCTTCAACCAAACACACAAAAGAACTAGTCAAATAAAGTCCTCGCCCCATAAATTCTACCAAAGGCGAAACGTTAGAGGTGGGTTTTTAGAAAAGACATTCCAAGTGTGTAATTTCAGAATTACTGAGGTAAATTTACAAAGTTCGGTTGAGATGAATGTAAGCCGTAGACCAGTAGCCATCAAGTCGATTCCAGGCTGAATCGATCAGAGTACAAAGGCTCAATTTCACCAAAGTGAAAAATGCAACCATCAAAGGAAAGACGTGTCTGTAGGAAGGGTCTATTGTAGCCTTTGTGTTCCTTTTCTGAGAAAATGGCCATATTTTGAGACACTGAATTTGCCCAGCTTTTTATTAACCCAGGTTTGGAAAGAGCCTGCTTTCTTACCAGTGGCCCTCAGGAGAAATCCATCTTTCTTTCTTTCACTTAGCCCCACGATGTGAAACTGCGACAGGAGCAGTTCTCCGTCCCATCCCCCACCTCAGCCTGCAGCAGCTAGACTAAGTGAAAACATTCATTTGTTGGCGAATTTGGCGATTTAAGACTTATATACATAAATAGTGTATATTTTTTTCTCTCTCTTTGTCTCTCACAACAAAGGATGAAGTCACTCGGTTTCAGTCCCTCGATTTCGACAATGCTTATAAGCTGATTGGAGTGAGTGGGGGAGGAAAACCCGAAAATGAAAAGGGAGTGACAATGGTAACAGGAACAAAATATAAGCATTTGGCGACAAATGACAGATCAATCACAATCTAGAAAAATGATTCGTGAAAAGCAATGCAAAAGGAACTGGAGATGCTGGGGATCGAACCCGGGACCTCATGCATGCTAAGCATGCGCTCTACCACTGAGCTACATCCCCACCACAACTGCTTGCTTATTTCCAAATCAATATCATGTACTAAATGAGACATTCCCTTAAAAGTTTTTTTCTTCATTTATATTTATTCTTCATTAATAAGAGCTAACCTTTTTCACCTCTGTATTTGTAGAAATTCACTAAGAAATCATGATCAACCTATAGCCTATAGCATCTTGTCACTGACAAAAACACAATAGAAATGAAGATTATGGGACTGGATCAGAAACATTCTCCGAGATCTTCATAGAGTATTTTTTTCTTTTGAAAAATCTTGGGCGATTTTTCAAGGTGATTACAAGGCAAGGGTTGTTGGTTATCCTTTTGGATACTAATTGCTAAATTGTTATCTTTAATTGTAGCACAAGTACTTATTACACCTAGGATAAGTAAATAAATTTAAATCCAAAAAAGTAAATAAGGTGAACGGACAGGATACATGCTTGCACAAATAGTTAATCAGGAAGATCTTTAGGAGATTTTCAATGTGAGAAATCATAAAATTTGTCTTTAATGTTTTCTACTTCACTGGGAGAAATAAATGAAAAAAGTTATACAAATCTATAAATTCACAAAACTAACCAAACCCACCACCATTAAGTCAATTCCTACTCATTGTGTCCCTATAAGACAGGGTGCTCAAACTTTCGTTGAATTAATTTTAAAACCCTCTAGCGTGCATATCTCGTCCAATAAGTCTAAAGGGACTGATTCTACATCTTATTAGGTTCAATCAGCATAAAGTCATCAATGTAAAGTAACAGTGTGACATCTTGTGGGAGAGGCTATCACGATCCCTGTACTGTAAATTATGACATAGTGTTGGAGAATTGATTCCTGAGGTAGTGACCTTGCCAGCTGGAAGGAAATCAGTTTTGATAGTCTCTTAAACTAGGATAGAGGGAGAAAAAAACATTGGCCAGATCAATAGCTGCATACTAGGTACCAGGAGATGTATTCATTTGCTAAGCATTTCCAAAATCTACATCTGGAAAAGCAGCTGCAATTGGAGTGATCACCTGCTTAAGTTTATAATAATCAACCATTATTCTCCAAGATCCATCTTTTTCTGCACAAGTAAAATTAAACTTCACTGCTGTCAAGTCAGTTCAGACTAAGTGTGACCCTCCATCTGGTTTCTGAGGTTATAAATTGCAATGAGGGGAGACTGCCTATCTCTTTCCCATGATATCAAATTCCAACTTCCAGAGAGGCAGTTAGACACTTTGACAGTTAAAGGTTGGGTTAGCAGCACGACTCACTACAGACTATGCCACTCAATAGGTAATTAAAGTGGAATGTGGTAGAAATCACTGCCCCTTTATCCTTTGGGTCCTTGATGGTGACTCTAATCTGCAGTTTCTTGACAAATCCTTTTCTTGGCAAATACCTTTGGTTTACTATTTTCCTTGGTAAAAACAGTTCTAATAGCTTCTACTTGACTTTTCCTACTGTAATAGTCCTTACTTCATGCACCAGAGATCCAATGTGGCAATTCTGCTAACTGCTGAGTATGTGCACTCTGATTACACATTCTAGTACTGGAGAAATCACTACAGGATGGGTTTAGGGACTCACTGAGACAGACTTGAGCTATAAGACCATCAATAACCTGGTCTTTATGTGCACCCACTCTGACTAGTGGTCCACAGTGTCATTTGGGATCTCCTAGAATTATTACCAGTTCAGAGTCAACATATAGCAATCTTCTAAATGTCTGATTAGTTTATTTTCCCCAGGAAACTCTCATGAAAGATCATAGATTCCTTTGAGGAAGGATGGGAGAAAGATGTACAATATAAAAAGTTTTGGCTGTGTATAGGGTCCTTCCTTAAGAGAAACTGACCTTCCCTTTATCCAAGGGGTTATTGGTCTATAAACTGGCTTGAGTCTGGAAATTAATCTAGTGACTGTGACTCTTTTTGCTCTGTCAGAATTATTCTGGCAATTTAACTTAGATGCCATTCTCCAAACCTAGGATTCTTCCTCATGTACAGGTCAAACAAGGATTTAGTAAATTTCTCCTCAGTGTCACTTCTGAGGACACCATGACTAAGTAACAAACATCATAAAATCACATGGGTGCAATGAATCTGGAGAAGGCCAGAACACATAGACAATCTCCAGCAAACACCGGGCCCACAGATGCTAAAGGAAACAAGGACTCTTATAGCAACATTAAATAGTTAAGACAATTTGGCCTGATAAACTCACTGTTATACATGTTACTACTATGCCAGTTCACTGCTTCAGATACTGTAGCTCTAATCCAGCTGGTTTCAATTCTTGGCAACTATATAGAAGCCATTTCAAGTGTCTAAAAACAATGACAGATGGTGAAGAGATTGAGATTGTTAACAGCTTTAGTTTGCTTGGCTCCACAATCAACACTCTTGGTACTAGCAACCAGGAAATCAACAGATGAATTGCATTGGAAAAGTCTGCTGTCAGGGACCTCTCCAATGTACTGAAGAGAGCAATAATGTCAGTCTGTAGTCTAAGGTGCAGCTGGTCCAGGCCATGGTCTTCGTCATTTCATACCATGCAGCAGAGAGTTGGACAATGACTAGGGATGATAGAAGGAGAATTGATGCCTTTGACTTGTGGTGCTAAAGAAGACTATTGACTGCTAGGGGAATAAACAGGTTTAACCTAGAGAGGGTGAAACCAGGCTGCTCCTTAGAGACAAGATCCTGAATCTCCATCTGACACACCTTGAGCATGTTGCAAGGGGGGATGAGTCTTTGGAGGAGGACATCATGCTTGGGAGGGTGGAGGGATAGCACAAGGGAAGAAGACCCTCGATGAGCTTGATTGACTCAGTGACTGGGATAGTGGGTGTAGGTGTGTTAGAGATGGTAAAGTTGGTGCAGGATAGAGCAGGTTTCAGGGCTGTTGTAAATAGGATCACTATGAGTGGCAAACAACTTGACAGCACATAGCAACAACAAAATCAATAAGGTCATATGTCTCAAATCTGCAGGTTACTTTAATTTTTTAAAAAGTTTATTTTCTTTGTTTTTGAGAATATTATACAAAGAAAAAACAGACAATTTAAGTTTTTACAAGTATAACAAATTACACTGACTACATTCTTCAAGTTGTGCAACATTTTCAAGCTCCTTTCCTGAGTAGTTCTTCCCCCAACAAAATAAACTCATTTTCCCCAAAGGTTCCTATAGCTTGCAATTTGTTATCATCAGTTGGATCCCACAGAGATAAATCTTTTAAAAGCATAATGCATAAGACAAACTTTAATATAGATTATATCTCAACATCAAAAAACCAAAAATTCTCACCACTGGATCAATAAGCAGCATCATGACAAAGAAAAGACTGACGTTTTCAATGATTCCACCTTATTTGGATTCACAACGTCCATGGAAGTAGCAATCAAAAAACAAACAAACAAAAAGAGTTAGTTGTATTGAGGAAATCTGTTGTCAAAGACCCCTTTAAAGTGCTAAAGGTTAAGAATATACTTACTGAGGGTCGCCTGACTCAAACCATCAATTTCTTCATAGGCATGTGAAAGCTGGACAATGAACAAGGAAAGCCAAAGAAGAATGAACAACAACAACAACAACAATATTAAGAACCAAGGATGTCTTTGATTGTAGGAAATCTGTCTTGGAGGAAATACAACCAGAGTGCTCCTTAGAGGCAGGAATAGTGAAACTTCATGTTGTTAGAGACCTCAATCTTTGGGAAAAGACATCATATTGAGAAAAGTAAAGGGTCAGCAAAAGAGAGGAAGACCCTTAGTGAAATAGGTCGACAATGACTGC
This sequence comes from Elephantulus edwardii, assembly GCF_000299155.1. Lineage (NCBI taxonomy): Eukaryota > Metazoa > Chordata > Mammalia > Macroscelidea > Macroscelididae > Elephantulus > Elephantulus edwardii. The sequence continues at coordinate 134,258 of NW_006400183.1, read as the reverse complement.
AATGATGGGCTTGATCATGGCCCAGAATATAGCAAAATTTCAATCTGTTTTTAGGCCATAGGGTCTCTGTGAGTCATCGTTGACTCAATATCACCTAACAATCAACAAAATAAAGAATACTGGGAATATTTTTTGTTTAAGATTTTAAGATTATCTCAGAGTAATAGTTTTGGGGAGATCATCCAGCCTCCACAACTTCAGAAAACCCAGAGTCTATCCTGAATTTTGATCAAGAGTCTGCCACTGAATCTTTCAGTAAAATGTTCAATAATGGTAATCGGGTAACATTTACTTCTGATCTCACAGCAAAGAAAACAGTTGTTACAAAAATCAACTAGCTACATTGTCCTAGTTCTAATGATCTTTCTTCCTCTTGTTCCAGGCAGATAGACCAGCTGTGCCTTCAATGGCCTCTAAGCTAGGTTTTAAGACCCATAGCAACAAGTAATAAACGAGAAAATGGAATTTGCTCATTCATTGCTGTGAACCAGAACCGATTCTTAGTTGACTCTCATTGGGTGTTTGCTCATTTTTCTCTCGAGTCACTGGTGAATTTGAACCTCCAGAGAAGGGAAGTACTTAGGTTAGTAGAGTAACTTCCTACAGACAACTTCACCAAAACTCTCAAAAAGTAGATCAGAAGCACTAAATATGTAATTAGACCAATTAAATGGGATAGCCCATGAGACTATGATTTTAAATAAACCTCTAACACAAGGAACCAAATTTCATGAAGTGTTTGGTTACACATAAGCCTTGTGGTGTTGTTGTTGCTGCTGCTGTTGTTTTGTTATGTGCCATCGAGTTGCCTGTGACTCATAGAGATCCCTATGTACAATAGCCCTGAATGCTACGCTATCCTGAGCCAATCTCCATGACTCTGACAGACTTACTCCCGTTGCCGCAGTTACTGTGTCAATCCATCTCATCAGGATCTTCCTAGTTATTTTTTCTCAGTCATTGTTGTAAACATATCTGTTACAAAACTTTTGCAATTCAATTTTTCACAAGGGTAAATGTGACAGTAATTACAGTAATTGGCTCTGCAGTCTTATTTTAGTCTTTATTTTATTTAAGTAAGGATAATAGTTACTGCTACCTTTTGGCTTAGTGTGAGGAAAGCTTTCACAGCAGGGACTGTGTTGTATTTTGACTACTATTATCAATACAACAACAGCATTATAAAGAAAGCATTTTACTATTATTGTTGTTTGTAAAAACAGACATAGCAGCATTAACAAATTCAACATTCCTCAGGGATACAATTTAGTGATATCAATTGTTTTAATTGTATCATGCAACCATCACCCATAATTATTGACGTATTCCCATAATCATAAACAAAAATGCATTAAGTCCTCCTTCTCATTCTAGTAATTACTAACATACTTTGTAGTCTTTATACATTTAGTTATTATGTAAATGTTGTTGTTGTTGTTGTTGTTATGTGCTGTCGAGTCGTTTGCGACTCATAGCGACCCTATGTACAACAGCCCTAAACCCTGCTCTATCCTGTGCCAATCGCACTGTCTCTGACACACCCATCCCGATTACCCCAGTCACTGAATCAATCCATCTCATTATGTAAATGAGATAACATAATATTTTTACAAGTTGGTTTTTTGTTGGGTTTGTTTTGGGTTGGTTTTAAAATATTTTCTCCTAATCTTGAAGTTGTCTTCCCACAATTTAAGTAAAATCTTTTACTGACTAGTAAGTAGCACTTCATTTTCTGAAGCCTTAGTTATCAATTTTGGGTTTTGCTGCCTATGCTTTCTTAAAAACTTATGTGGGCACGAGTGAAGGGGAAATGAAACAAAATGTAGAGCTCTGGCAAAATGAGTAGAAAATAGTTCCTGAGAAACAAGGATATGGGCGCATCACCTCAGAGTCAATTCAGAATACTGGTTCAGCTTTGTATGAGTGAGCTTGTAGTAGTTATTGGTAATGAGAATTGCGCTTTGTGTTTTTATAACTAAAAGGGAAAATATCTTACTATTCTACTCTCTACCCTCTTATTTTCTACCTTCAAGGCTTTCTGCCTGTGCTTCATTGACTATGTAAAGGCTTTTGACTGTGTAGATCACAACAAGCTGTGCTTGACTCTGAGGAGAATAGGAATTCCAGAACATTTGATTATGCTAATGCGAAACCTATACTTGGACTAAGAGGCAGTCGTCAGAACAGAGCAAGGAGACACTACATGGCTCAAAATCAAGAAGGGGGTCCGTCAGGGATGTATTCTGTCTCCTTACCTTTTCAATCTGCATGCAGAACAGATCATCCGAGACGCTGGGCTGTACGAGGAGGAATGTGGCATCAGGATTGATGGAAGAGTCATCAACAACCTGCGTTATGCAGATGACACAACCCTGCTTGCTGAAACTGAGGAGGACCTGAAGTGCTTGCTGCAGAAGGTCAAGGACTGCAGCCTTCTATATGGATTGAATCTCAACATCAAGGAAACAAAGATTCTCACCACTGGGCCAATTGGCAGCATCAGTATGGATGGTGAAGAGATTGAGATAGTTAACAGTTTTAATTTACTTGGCTCCACAGTCAACACTCTTGGTAACAGCAGCCAGGAAATCAAGAGACCATTGCATTGGGAAAGTCGGCTGTGAGGGACTTCTCAAGAGTACGGAAGAGCAATGACGTCAGGCTGGAGACTAAGGTGCGCCTGATTCGGACTATAGTCTTCACAGTTACGTGCTATGCATCAGAGAGTTGGACAGTGGATAGGGTTGATAGAAAGAGAATTGATGCCTTTGAGCTGTGGTGCTGGAGAAGAGTGTTGAATATACCATGGACTGCTAGGAAAACAAACAGGTTTGTCCTGGAGAGGGTGAAGCCAGAATTCTGTTCCCTGGAGTCAAGGATTCTGAAGCTTCGTCTGACATACTTTAGGCATGTTGCAAGGAGGGACTGGTCCTTGGAGAGGGACATCGTATTTGGCAGAGTGGAGGGACGGCGCAGGAGAGGAAGACCCTCGATGAGATGGATCGATTCTGTGACTGGAGTGGTCGGAATGAGTGTGTTTGAGATGGCTAGGTTGGCACCGGATAGAACGGAGTTTAGAGCTCTTGTACATAGGGTCGCTATGAGTCGCAAGCAACTCGATGGCACATAACAATAACAACAAGGACTTAAAGGTTTTGTACAACTTTTTTTTGGATCCAGGTTTTGTAAACTTTTTATTAATTGAGGATTGGGTTTTTTTCTATTCCTATAAAATGGTTTGATTCTCCCTCCACCATCACAAGCCCTCCCCCACCAGCTCCCTGCCGCCCCCCCCCCCCCCCGGAATGAGATGAAGCTATTTAGAAACATCTTGCCTTCTTAAGCCTTGCTTTTAAAATCTGTTAAGGGAAGTGAAGCAAATTGTCCACTATTGAAGCAGAATCCTTCTTGGCACCTATTATCCAGTGTCCTGTGGATAATGACATCCTGCAGTCTGGCACTACTTCCAGGAGGCACTACTTCCGGCTCTAATGAATGTTCAGTTCTATTTATTCCTATGAAATTTTTTTTAATGCTTGCTTTTTCACTTCTATTTTCAGTTCTGACAACAACTATCCTTGGTGCATTTTTTTTTCCTTCTGATCCTAGCTTCTTGGAGGTACATCAGGTCTCACAGATCCTTCAGAATGTCAAGGTGTCCTAAGACTTCAGTCAGATACCCGCTACAACCTAAGACTTCAGATACCAGCTACAAGTTTAGAGTTGCCTGGAACACTCACTTCTGTTCTGTTAGTGTCCTTTACTCCTTTGGGTCCAACAGTTTGGTAAAATAATTCAGAACTCATGGATCTACAGCCTTGGACATCTATGGAAAGTCAACTATATATTGAATATACCATGGACTGCTAGGAAAACAAACAGGTTTGCTTGACAAACAGTTCTGACTCAGCAATGAGTTATTGAATGATATCATGGAGAAGCGATTTAATGACTCCCTAATATCTAATACACCAAATAGCTATAAGAATATTTTAAAGATAAATGCAACTTTCCTTAAACCTATTAGTGCAACCATTAATCTCTCCCTGTCTGGATTGATATAGACACATGGAAACAATTAGTCCATTGCACCAAAGATCTTGTGATCTTCCTTAACTTTGAGACCAAAAGTAGATGGTGTCAGTCTACCACTCTGAAAGGGCTCACAGTAGAAGGTCCTAGATAGAGTGGAAGGTAAATGTAGAACAAATCAAAAGCACTATAGCCTTTACCTGCTCTTTCAACCTGGAAGAGGGCTCACTCCTGTGGAACAACTTTCAGCTTGTTTCTGTCTCCTGTTAAGACTCAGCTCTTTGATATTCAGGAAGTCTGACCTTTTTAGAGTTAGATATGTGCTCTCGCAGACTATTGGCATTGATCTACAGTTGTCCAATTAGATATTCTTTTCTATTGAATTAAACTATATTCAACGTTTAGTTTTTGCAGCTAAGACCCATGACTGATAGAGAATTCAAGATCTTTGATGAAAAGTATGTCGTTGCTGGTTTTAGGTGCCGACAAGTCAACTATAACCCATAGAGTCCTTATAAACAACTGATCTGAACCTTACTTCATCCAGTACCAACCTCATCAATTCTGTCATGCTCAAGCCTTCCGCATCAATTGATTTCGTTGAGGGTCTTCCTCTCTTGCACAGACCCTCTACTTTACCCAGCATGATGCCTTTAAAAACCAGATACTCCTGAAAACAGGCCCAAATTAGGTGAAACAAACTTTAACAACCCTTGTGCTAGGGGCAGATTTGTTTGTTCTTTGGTAGTCCATGCATAACTGACACTCTACCACGTATTCAGAAGTTGTAAATTGCACAGGTAGGAGATTTTCGCCAAGCAGCAGCTGGTGGGTTCAAACTGAATGTCTTTGTGTTGACATCTTTAGATAACCAGAGCTCCCAAAATTGTAATCACGAAGAGATTCGAACCCTCAATCTTCTAATCCGAAGACAGACGCCTTATCCATTAAGCCATGTGGTCTCACACTGAGGGCCTTCTCCTATATAATCTTTCACAGTTCTTCATCAAATTCTGTGCTCTAGCTCTACGAGAGAGTTTTCGCCAGCACTCTTAGAGGGCGATTTACTTCTGGAAGCTTAGTTCTGACTCGATGGCACATAACAGCCAAATGTAAAATTTTCAACCTTTCGTATCATGTCTTCATGCCACACGCGTCCTGTTTATTATGACTAGAATAACACTATCAACCTGATTCCCAGCTGTAACACAAAGCACAGATATCTTTTCTTTGTGGAGCTTTCGCTGACTTACATCCCCAAGAAAAGTTAATTCTACCCTTTTCTGTATCTGAGTGTATCTTTTAACGCCCGGCACAAAACAATCTAGGTTGAACTTATAATTGTATCCACTTACTTAGCACCATTACAAGGAAGGTAAATGAGGCACTTAATTAATGTTTATGAAATTCAAGATAGGATTTTCACTTGACGATAAAAAAGTATATTTTTCTCTTTACGTATACTTTTTAATGTGAACACAAACAAAGTAAATCTATTAATATTCCAAAGCCCTCAGCTGAATTAAGGAATATAAATCAGATGCAGAATTGCATAAGCCTGAAGTCATTTAACTACAGTTGCCCAACATGCAACTTCAATCGAGTTTTCAGTGGCGTCAGGCATTCTCTTATGGGCTTCCTCTTCCACTTCCACAGGCGATATCTAAACTTTGCCGTTTTCCCAAATCTGCTGTGTCTTGCACAGAATACTTGAGTAAAGCCAAAGATTCAGTAAGAAAATAGTACCTATATTGGTAACCAGAGCACATGAAGAAATTCCTTGCAGGGCCTTAAGAAGAACCCTTACGGATTGACAGACAGCTAGCTACCTCCTAAATACTGGAAGAATATGCTACCTCCCATTTGAGGTTACCAGGAGACGTTTTCTTTGTACTGATTTCCCCTCATTGGAGAGTGAAAATGGATAGAATCTTTCAACTGAGCTTAAATAATTATTTATTAGGCCTTGATGCATTCACGGTAATTTATTTCTGAATTGTCTCTGGTTTAACATTTCACAATAAAACATCAATTCCAGGGAATTTACAGGATGCAGAAGATACGGCGATTTCTAATTAACTAAACCGAAGAAAAGGCAACAAAGAGGAGAAGTAGTCCAGTTTAAAGAAACGACAGAAATAAAGATGAGGAAAGATTAAAATCTTTTCCTAGGTTAGAAAATGAAACAAAAATACTGTCCTGGAGATGCCGGGGATCGAACCCGGGGCCTCATACATGCGAAGCATGCGCTCTACCACTGAGCTACATCCCCTAGCGGGAAATCTGCCTTAGGCAGAATCCCTGTCCTTTTAATAGCTAAGGATACTTAATAGAATTATTCTATTTTAGTTTGTGTTCCAGTAGGAAGTGAAAACTTCTGAGGATGAATCTCGCTTAAAGCTTCGTCCTAAATGTACTCAAATAGCCATGATCTCTCCCTTTGTTTGGGTTACATCAATGCCATCCAGATCTTACAATTACTGAAACCAGAACCCAGTTTGGCAACTTCAGCACCGTTGTTCCTTCTCCAAGGTCCTCCTATCCATCGTGCGTTGCGCAATCCGAATCATAGAAGGAAAATATTAAGGGATTGTTCACCCTTTGGAAAACGTTCTGCTAGTCAAACATTCTTTACAGACCCAAATTCCTTACTGAATGGGCAGGTGAGTTGTTGAAGCTGCCAATCCCAGACAGGAGAAAACGTGAAAATTCTGCTATGATCTTTCTTCTCTCCACGGGCAATGGATCACCCCCCACGCAGAACATTTGGTACATGTGCCCTTGGAGCGGATATCTGTGAGCTCCGACTGGATGAAGAACTTTACGTTTAACAAGGCCCCTTTCCCTGTTTGCACTTGCCCTTAACCCACACGCTCTTGTTTTTCCCTTGGCTCTGCTGGTTCTGAGTCTCCACCGGCTGCGGAGCTGAGGCGTGAACTTGGAGGTGAGCTGCCTGCAAGGATCTGAGCCGGGCGGGAGCGTGCAGGGTCCAGACAGCTCAGCAGCCCTGAAAGCGCAACGCCTCCCTGAGTCTGCGCAGCCGCACCCACCTCCGCGGTTTGGGTCTCCTGCAGAAGTTAGACAGCAGGGAACCTCCACGCTCCAAAACTAAAACGACTTCCGAAAGGTGACACCGATCTACAGTCTGTGCCACCATATTCATAGTCCTCGCCAGTGAGCTGTCCTTAGAAAAGGAAAGATGTTTAGTAAAACATGTTTGGGACCCAAGGTGGGAAGGGTGGGAGCAGAGGGTTGAGGGTGGGTAGGGGCGAAATCATAGAGTCGCACAATTTGACGGTTGAAGGGAGGGGATAAAGGAAATGGGAAAGGTTCGACGAGGACCTGAAAAGACAGGATAATGGTGGGCTTAGTCCAATGGTGATTAATTTTATGAAACATAATACAGGGGAATGATTGTATGAAATACAATGTGAATGAAGAATAGTGTGAAAAACAATGTATACGAAATTTGTAAGCAGACCAATAATTTTTTTTTAAAGGAAAATAATGCAAATTATTCTCATAGTTGTATATTGAAAGCAAGGTTGTCAGTTTAAAGACTAAGGTGCTCCAAGCCATGGTGGCTTCAATTGCTTCTTATGCATCTGAGAGTTAGGGCAATGCATAAAAAGTCAAAAGGGAAAAAAAAGTTACTTTGAATTGAAGTGCTGCGAAGAATATTGAATATATCAAGGACTACAAAAAGAACAAACAAATCTATGCTAGAGAAGGTACAACCAGGGTTCTTACTGGAAACAAGAATGGTGTAACTTCATCTTACATGCTTTGGACATGATCAGAAGGGGCCAGACCTTGGAAACGGACATCATGCTGGAAAAGTAAAAAAGGACTATCATCAAGGAGATGAACTGATACAGTGACTGCAAGAATGGGCTCAAATGAAAAATTGCATGTGGATGGTGCAGGATGTGGCCAGGTTCAGTTCTATTGTTCATTGACAGGATGCTACAACAACTCTTCACACCCTTATTGTACATTGCCTTTCCCCATACCCATCTTATCTATTTATTTTTATTCCTTTCCCTCCTTTTGCATTCCTGTTAATCCTCCAAGATTGATTCTGTGAGTAAACTTTTCCTTAGCTTTTTATATTAGTGTGCTATCCTTGAGAAGAATGGAAGTCTCAGAACACCTGATTGTGCTCATGCAAAACGTATACTTGGAGCAGAAGGCAGTCATCAGAACAGACCAAAAAAACACTGTGTGGTTCAAAATCAGAAAAGGAGTGTGAATCAACACCCACGGTAACAGCAGTTAAGAGATAAAATTTAAGAAATCCAATGTGTTGTACTGGGGAAAATTTACTGTCAAAGACCGCTCCAAAATACAAAAAAGCAAGGCTCTCAGTTTAAAAACTCAAGTGTATCTGATACAAGCGATGGCATTTTCAGTTACTTGGTGTGCATCTGAGAGTAGGACAATGAACAAGGAAGAAAAAAGAAGAATTGATGTCTTTTAATTGTGGTGTTGTTGGAGAAAAGTACTGAATAGCTCATGGATTTCCAGAAGAACAAACAAGTCTGTCTTGGAAGAAGTACAACCGGGGTTCTCCTTTAGAGGTGAGGATGGTGAAACTTCATCTCACATACTTTGGACATGTTGTCAGGAGCGGCCAGTTCTTGGAAAAGACATAATGCTGGGGAAGATGGAAGGTTAGAGAAGAGAGAAAGAAAGAAAGAAAGAAAGAAAGAAAGAAAGAAAGAAAGAAAGAAAGAAAGAAAGAAAGAAAGAAAGAAAG